>NC_092257.1:6493049-6535549 GCF_036320965.1 Panulirus ornatus
AGTAGAAGATGGAGTCCAAATTGGAGGGGAACAGATGAGTGCAAAAAAAAAGATTATTGTGTGAAATCGGACGGGCGCGCGGGCCTGAACATGCAGGAGTGGGTGAAACGGAGGGTTGGCAAGGGAAAAGAGTGAATTTTGGGAGCGATGAGGTATACCGCCCGTGCGGATGTGGTAAGACACCCCGTGGTTGACGTGCTGGCCTGTGTCATGGAATGAATCAAGGTCAAGGCATGTTGAAAGGCGTCTGGGGTAAAACAGCATGGAAGAGCTGAGTAGGTAAGTATATTTGCGTGTTGACGGTATGTATAATACATGTGTATGGGGTGGGGTTTTTAATGGGGTTGGTTTTGGTGGTGGGGGGGGTAGTGGGGTGGGGTGGGGGCCATTTCTTTCGTCCCTGTTTCCTCGCGCACCCTCGCAAACGCGGGAGACAGCGACAAAGTTTAATAAATAAAAATAAATAAATAATATATATAAATATAGATAAAATATATATTATATAAATATATATAGATATTATATATATATATATTCTCCTCTCATCTCTCACTCTCATCCTCCTCTCTCTCACTCTCTCTCTCTCTCTCTCTCCTCTCCCCTCTCTCATCTCTAGTAGGTATCCACCTCCTCCCCCTCCTCCCACCCCCACTCCCTTTCCCCTCCTCCTCCTCCTCCTCTCCTCCACCTCCCTCCTCCCTCCTCTCTCTCCTCCTCCCTCCTCCTCCCTCCCACCTCCTCACCCTAACTAAACAGCTTTCCATCCTCCCCTCTACTCCCCCTACCCCTAACCTACCCTAAACCCCCACCCCCTCCATCCTCCTCCCCTAAAACCCCCACCACCCCCCCACCTACCACAAATAACATCATTGGGGGGGGGGTGTAGTAGGGAAGGAAATTTGAGGACTCTCCCCCTACGAAAGTTTTAATAATGTAACAAACCCCCCCCCACCCCCCCCCCCCCCTTAAAACGATCCCTTAACGACCAACACCACCCCCACAACCACAACCAAACCACCACTCCCCCCCCCCAACCCCCCACCCAAACCCCCAACACCACAAACCCCAACACAATCCCCAATCTCACCCCCCCTTACTTCTTACTGTACTATTCCAACCAACACAATACTTTTCCACATATTTTACCTCCCCACCCTTAACTTCTTAACTTCTCTACTTCCACCAGGACACCCCTCCAATATTCCTTCCAAAATTACCTTCGCCAAAACCATTTCCAAAAACCACCCCAACTTCATTCAACCAACCAACCACCCCCCCACCCAACAAACCCACCCCCCCCCCTTAACGACCAACCAACCCCCCTCCCCCCCCCAACCAATATTTAAGTAATATAGATTGCAAACTATGATGTGGTGCAGGGAGGGGGAGGGGGAGGGGGGAGGAAGGGCAAGTATTTCCACAAATATGGCATTTTGATTTCAGAGATTTGGCCATTTGTACCTGGTAGTGTGGGGGGTGGGGGTGGGGTTGTAGGTGGGGGGTGGTATACTGTTGAAGTTGAGTGGGGTGGTAGTAGTAACGGGGGGGGGGGGAGGGGTGATTTTTATTTCATGTGGGCGAGTGGCGACGTGAAATGGATGAAGGCAGACAGTAATGAATTTATGTACAAATGTGTATATATGTATATGTCTTTGTGTGAATATATAAGTGTACAATTGAGATGTAAAAAGTTATGTTATTTGCGTTTGTGGAACGTTGTATGTATATACAATGTGTATGGGGGTGTGGGTTGGGCCATTCCTTTCGTCTGTTTCCTTGCGCTAACCCCTCGCAAACGACATACGCGGGAGACAGCGATATGTTTACGAAGATCCACACAGTATTGTACAACACCTAAAATAATTAACTACACTTGTCATAACCTGGATCTAACCAAGGCACCCCTCTCCCCCACCCCCGCCCCTCCCTTTCTACACACACACACAAACACACACACACAAAACAACAAAACACACACACCCCTACACACACACCCACCCCAACACATACAATACAAAAAAAAAAAACAAAAAACACACACACCCCAATAGCCCCAAATACAAAAAACAAACCCCTAAAAACCCCCCCCTCACACACCCCCAAACACACCCCCACACCCCCACCACACAAAAAGAACCCCTACCCCCACCCCACACACCCCCCCCCAAAACCACACCCCCCAAAACCCACACATCACCCACCCCAAAACCCCCTCACACCACCCCACCACACACACCCCCACACAACAAAAAACAGACCCCCCCCACACCACACACTCACCAAAACACATAACAAACACACAAAAACCAAAACCCAAAAAAACAACACACCAACACACTACCAAAAAAACCCACAACAACCACACAACACACCCCACAACCCACACACACACACACAACCCCCCCCCAAAACCCCCACACACACACACACCCAACCCCACCCACCCCAAACAAACACACAACAAAACCCACAAACTCACAAAACACCACACACACACACACCACACAAAAAACCAAAAAAACCAAAACCACCCACACTCAAAAAAATTCACACTTACAAAAAACACCCCACTCAAACCCCCCACAACCCCCATATACACAAACCCCAGACACACAACACACCACACCCACACAAACACACACACACACACACACACATACACACACACACCCACACAACACAACACACAATACACACACCACACACATATACACAAAACAACACACACCCCACACAAAACCAAAAAACCCATATACACACAACACCACATAAACACCACCACTCCACACAAAAAAACACCCCAAAAACCCCAACCCAACACACATGGGATAAATAACCCCCGTTCGCTTTCCTCTTCTCCTTACTAATATTATTTGCACTCTCTCTCCCGCACTCTCTCTCCCGCACTCTCTCTCCCGCACTCTCTCTCCCGCACTCTCTATCGTATGATATCGGGTGTAAGTATCGGTTTCCGATGCACAATTAATTTGAATTATCTGACCCCCCCCCCCCCCCCCCCCCCCCCCGAAAAATTTTTCCCCCGGTGTCTGAATCTGTGTTGGTGGATCGCCTAATTAAACATCAGACTACACCAGAGGATTACCTTTCCCCCCCCCCCCCCTCCCCCCCCCCCCCATTAGGGGAGAGGGGAAAGAGAGAGAGAGAGAGAGAGAGAGAGAGAGAGTCTTTTTTGGGGGGGCGTAAGTGTTTGTTTATTTATGTGTTTTTTTGTGTGTTTCCTTTTTTTGTACTGTTTTTTTGCATTTGCGTTCAGAACCGTTCTCTGTGTATGGCGTAAAAATTCGAGTTGATTTGATTGTGTGTATGTGTGTGTGTGTTTTGTGTGTGTGTGTTTGATATGTGTGTGTGTTGTGTGTGGTGTGTGTGTGTGTTGTATTTGTTTGTGAAAATGTGTGTGGGGTTGTGTGTGTGTGTGTGTGTGTGTGTGTGTGGTTGTTTTGGGGGGGGGGGTTGTTTTGTTGTGTGTGGATGGGGGTTGGGAGAAAGAATATTTCCCACGTCTTCCTGGTGTCGTAGAAGGCGACTAAAAGGGAAGGTAGCGGGGGGGGCTGAAATCTTCCCCTTTCTTTTTAATTTTTTTTTCCCCAAAAGAAGGAACGAGGAAGGGGCCCCCGTGAGGATGTTTCCTCAAGGCCGTCCTCGTCTTAACGCTAAACCCTTTCTGACGCGTTGAAATGGCGAATAGTGAAGAAAAGATATATATATATATATATATATATATATATATATATATATATATATATATATATATATATATATATATATATGAATAAATGATATGCGGAGGTTAATTAGAGAGAAGCATTTATTCATTTCATAATCACACATGATCACAGTGGCCATAGATTCTCCAACGGGTTAGACAACACACACACAGGCCTTCCTCCACTGTACCTCATCCTCTTTATGCATAATTACACTGGTAATGAGGGACTGTGATTATACCTATGTAATAACCTATTTGTCCGGTAAAGGGGTTTGGATCTCAATACTCGTGGGGTTGGATCCCATCTGGCTTATATCAGACCAACTTTGGAGTTTGTCAGGTAAGGGGGTTGGATCTCAATACTAATGGGGTTGGATCTCAATACTAATGGGGTTGGATCTCAATACTAATGGGGTTGGATCTCAATACTAAGGGGGTTGGATCTCAATACTAAGGGGGTTGGATCTCAATACTAAGGGGGTTGGATCTCAATACAAATGGGGTTGGATCTCAATACTAATGGGGTTGGATCTCAATACTAAGGGGGGTTTTTATCTCAATACTAATGGGATTGGAAATTTAAAAACTAATGGGTTGGATCTCAATACTAATGGGGGGTTTTTTCTCAAAAACTAAAGGGGGGGTTTGGGTCTCAATACTAAGGGGTTGGATCTAATACTAAGGGGGTTGGATCTCAAAACTAATGGGGGTTGGAATTCCATAAATAATGGGGTTGGATCCAAAAAATAAGGGGTGGAAACTCAAAAATAATGGATTGGATCTCAATACTAATGGGTTGGATCTCAATATAAGGGTTGGATCTCAATAAAAGGGGTTGGAATCTCAATACTAAAAGGGTTGGATCTCAATACTAATGGGATTGGATCTCATACTAATGGGGTTGATCTCAATACTAAGGGGGTTGGATCTCCCAAAACTAATTGGTTTTTCCAATACTAAGGGGGTTGGATTCCCCAAAACTAAGGGTTGGATCTCAATACTAAGGATTGGAAACTCAAATATCGTGGTTTTGGTCCCAACTGACTTATACAACCAACTTTTGGAGTTTGTTCAAAAAGGGCCCCTTTTGGACTGGATGGAACCCCCTGTTTTTTTTTTTTAAAGCCTCCCCATGACCCTTGGCATCAAACTGCAAACTTGTTTGGTCAGGCGGGGGGTCCAAAACCTCTGCAAGGGTCATTCACATGCACAAGAAAGCGTGGGGGCCACAAAAACCCTTTAGGTATGAAGGTAATGAACCCCCAATTTTTCCGAATGTTTGAGCCCGGTGTTGTTCCTTTGTTTTTTTTTCCCCCCTAATTTGGGCTGTCTATTGGAAGGGGTCTCTCCTCTCTCTCTTGCTACTGCCCGGAGTTTCCTCTTCTTTGTCGATCTGGTCTGTGGGGACAGTGTCAAATGCTTTCTAGAAGTCCAGGTGTCCAAGTTTTTTTTCTAAAGCCCAAAAAGGTGCAGACACCACACTCAGCCTTTTTCCTTTTTGCTCTTTTTTTTCTTTTCTGAAACGGAGCTCCCTCTCCCGTAGAAATGAAATTAGCTGTAACACCCCCCCCCCCCCCCCCCCCCCCCCCCCCCCCCCCCCCCCCCCCCCCCCACCTTCCCCCACCTCTCCCTGACGCCATACTGTCTCTTGCTTCGGTTGTTCTCCTCTGCAAAAAGTTACCCATGTACTTTCTCATTATTTTTCTTTCTTCTTTTTCTTTACAGATCCCTACGCGACTTTCCCAAAAGGGAAACCGGATTTCAGTTCAGCCCCTTCCTTCTACCTCCATTCTAAAGGTGGGGTACGAAAAAGGGGTCCCTTTTTTTCCTTTCCCCGTGGCCTTTTGCCTTAAAATCAGTCGTATTTTGGGAAACGTGTTGAAGAGGTTTGTCTCGTACATCAGCACGCACGTTTAGCACACATGGAAACATGTCATCATCATCACGATAAACCCTTAATGGTCAAAAACCCTTTTGGGTATTTTCTTTACGTCCTTCTTATGAAATTAAATTTGCCTTTCCAGGCCCTTTTTTTCCCCATTCCATCCGGTGGTCCCGGGCCATGTGTCTGTCGGCCATTGTGGAGTTTTTTTTTTTAAACTTAGTATTCGCCCTGTATGTTTCTGCTCTGAAAAAAAACCCAAAACCCCCCTCCCAACCCCTCTTACCTGCTTTTTTAAGTGACTGTTATTTCCCTGATGATTGTGTGATTAAGTTCTAGTGTTTCTCGACTTGTCCAAAATATTCTGAACACAAACCCCTCACACCACTCTCCTGTTGTTTAGGTAATGCACCGAAAAACCCCAGCTCCCTATCCACATCCAGGCCCCCCAGACCTTTCCATGGTTTCCCCCCACGTTTTTAATGCCCTGGGGTTCTGTCCATTGATAACGTGACCCGGTAAAACCATCATTTTCCCAAATTCCCCTCTTTCCTTGCATGCCCCCCCCTTTAAACCCCCCCTGCCTGGTTCCGCCTCGTCGCTCAAAATCTTTTCACTTTATGTTGCACCTCTAAAATTTTCTTCCCGCTTTTTCCTTGTTCCCCCCACCTTGACACATATATCCCCTTGGTCAATTTTTCCTCACTCTTTTTCCCCCCATGGCCCCAAAAAAACCATTCAAAACCCCTCTTTGCTCTTCCCCAAACCCCCTCTTTTTTTTTTTTCCCACCCCCCATTTTCTAAAATTTTCCTTACGTTAATATTACTCGTTTAAATAAACTACCCCCCACACCCAAAAAAAAAACAAATGCCTCAAAAAATCTTTTTCCCCGCAATCCCCCCTCCTGGGGGGCAAAAAAAACCCCTTATCCCCCTAGCCCAAAAGCCTCGCAACCCTCAAAAAATTGTTGGAACCACTTTTCCCTTCAAACATAACCCCCTTTTTTTTTTTTCTTTCCCCAGATAATATATATATATATATATATATATATATATATATATATATATATATAAATATATATATATATAAATATTTAATTTTTTGGTTTTGTGTTTTGTGGGTTAAAATCTTTTTATATATGTATATAAAGTGAGTGTCAACGCAATTCCAAACCACCCAACGCAAATTTCCACCCCACACTCCAAATTCCCAAATTTTTTTTTAAATTCCAATTCCACTTTTTCCAGATTCCCACACACCCAAATGATTTCCAATTTATTCCATTCCCACCCTTAAAAACTAACTTAAACTATAACTTAATTTGATTGACAATTTACATGGATACCAATTGGTTGCCCGGGGAAGCAAGAACAGGAGGAGGTGATGGATGGAATTATGTGCACCTTGCCAGCATACCCCTGATTGTTACGACTAGAACAAAACCCAAACACCATCTCCTCAACACAAACCCTCCTCCTCACACAAATCCCCCACGAACAACACACCACACACCCCTCCTTCTCCTCCCTCTCACTCACACAGCCCACACCCCTCCTTCGACCAACCCAGCCTCACCCCACCTACCTAACTCTTTTCTCACACAACTCCAAAACTCCCTTCACCACTACGACCCCTCCTTCACCTACTCACCTCACCCTCAACCCCTTACCTCTTCCACCTTCCATCCACACTCACATACTGTCTCACCTTTCTCACACAACACCCCTTTACCTTCAACACCCCCACCTCCCCAACACCCACACCCAATATCCCAACTTCATCTCTGTCCTCTCCATTCTATCACACCCCCCACACCTCCTCCCTCACAACCGCCTACGTCCCCACCCATCCTTCTCTCAACCATCTCACTCACCCCACACATTCTCATCTCACCCCCCTCACGCCCAACTCCACCCCCTACCATCCTCTATCCCAACCCCCCAAACCCTCCTTCTCTTCTCAACCTCTCACAAGCCCACCACCGATCTCCACCCCTCCTCACCACACTCACCCCTACTCCTCGAAACAAAAACCCCCCCACCTCACCCCAACACCACCCCCCAACCCCCCTTCTCACCCTTCTACAAACCCTCCTTCTCATCTTCTCCTATCCTCGACCTTCTTCTCCTTTCAACCACTTACCTTCTCATCACCCTACCCCCCTCCCCCTCCTTCCGAAACAACACCATCGTCCTTATCTCACCCCCCGCACACCCAATACCTATCACTCAAAATTCCTCTCAACACACCCTCCTTCTCCCTTACCACACCTACCTTCCTCCCGCACCCTCTCCTCCTCTTCTCTTCCCTCCTCACCCCACTCCCTACCCCTGACTCCATCTTATCACTCTAACCACCACCCCTCTCCATACTCTCCCCACCTCCCCTCGAGACCCTCCACCCACCACCACTCACATTATACCTCCTCACCACCCCAACCCACACCACCCAACAACACTCCCTTTTCCATCTCCACCCCCCCTGGCTCCATCACACACCACCCACCACAACACCCCTACCCACCCACCTACCCCACTCCCACCCACCATCCAAACCAACTCCGCCCCCCATCTCTCCTGCTCAACACCAACTCCTCCTGACCCCCCCACCTCAACCCCAACCACCTTCACAAACCCCACATTCCTCTCAACCCCCCCTCACAACCACCTTCACACAACCCCACCCCCCAACCTTTCTCTCAACCCCTTTCTTCAATCACAATTCCCTCCTTCCCGACACACTTCCTCTACCACCCCCTCCTTCTCATACCACTTCTAGCCTACAAACACTCCCCACGACGCAAACCCCTCTTCCTAATCTCACCACTCCCTCTACAACCTTACTCAACGACACTCACACCCTCCCCCAAACCTCGAACCCATCACCCCACACCACACCAACCCCCTCCTTCTCACCCCCTCGCACTACACACACATCTTCTCCTTTCCTCAACCCCCCTCCTCTCTCTCAACCCCCAACACCCATCTCACACCCCCCCTAGCCAAACCATCCCTCACCACCTCCCTCCCTCCCTTCTCCTTCTCATTCCCTCCTCATACCCACACCCCCACCTTCCTCAAAACAAACACCCCTTCCTTCTCACCCCCATCCACCCCCACCCTCACCCTCGACAACTCACCCTTTCCTCTCTCCCCCACACGACCCCTCCTTCTCCACCAACCAACCACCACCTACTTCTTCTTTCTCATCACAGAACTACACATCCTTATCCTTCTCAAAACTCATTCCTACAGCCCTCCTTCCCTCACACCCCGACCCTTCTCCCACTCACCCCTCCTCAACACCCTCGCCCGACCCACCACCCCTCTCTTCCATCTCCTTCTCCTTTCTTCTCACCATCTCAACCCCTATCACCATCTCACCAACCCTCTCCACACCCACCCCTCCCCTCTCATCATCACTCATCAACCCTACCCCTCCTTCAGACCCCTACCCAAACACCGAACCCCCCCTCCCCTCCTCAACCCCTATACTCACCCCTCCACACTCCATTTCTCACCCCAATCCCTTCACCACAACAACCCCACCCTCCTCACCCCCAACCCTCCCCTCCTCCACACCCCAACCACTTCCTTTTTTCCTTCTTCCTATCACAAAACACATTCTCTTTCCCACCACACTTCTCAACCCCCTTTTCTTCACTCTTCACGCCACCCACCTCAACCCCTCAACCCACCTTACCCCCCTCCACCACCCCTAAATTCTCAATCTCCACCTTCTCACCCTACACACACCCCCCATCCTCTCAACCTTCCTCACGCACATCACACCTTCTCACCTTCTCACCACCTCTCTCAATCTCACTCTCCCTACTCTCTCCTTCACATCTCTCATTCTCCAACCCCTACCTCACAACAACCCACACCTCTCAAACGACCACCACACCCCCATACGCCATCCCCTCCTTCTCACCCGCCAACTCACTCACTATCACCTCCACCCCCCCTCCCTCACCACAACACCCTCCCTCCTAGCCCCCGCCCCTCCTTCTCACTTCACAATTACCTCACTCCATCAAGCCCTCCCTCACGTCACCCCCTACCTCACCCCTCCATCTACAAACCCATCTCACTCCCACCCTCCAAAAACCCATACCCCATACCCCAACCCAACCAATCTACCTTCTCATTATTTCCTCACCACTCTCACGTCCACACCTACACTTTCTCACCCACACCCCACCCCTCCTCACTCCCTCCCCAACATCCCTCCTCCACATCACCCCACAACACACAACCCACCCCCTCCTCCACACAACCCCCCCTCCTAACCTCAACCACTAACAACACCATCCCCCTCCTTCCTCACACCACTCCCACACCACCCCTCCTCCTCAAAAACCCTCCACCCCTCCCCTCCCTCCAACTCCCGCTCCTGCCCCTCTATACCCCAACAACCTAACCCCCTCCCTCCACAAACCCACAACAAACCACCACCCCCTCACCCTCCTTCCTCACACCCAACACGCCACACCCTCACATAAACCCCACCCTCCTCACCCTCCCAACACCACAGCCCTCCCACCTAACCATCCTCCACAACCACACCCCCCACAGGCCCCCTCCCCACCCCCCCCCCCCCCCCCCCCCCCCCCCCCCCCCCGGGGGCGCCCCCCCCCCCCCCCCCCCCCCCCCCCCCCCCCCCCCCCCCCCCCCCCCCCCCCCCCCCCCCCCCCCCCCCCCCCCCCCCCCCCCCCCCCCCCCCCCCCCCCCCCCCCCCCCCCCCCCCCCCCCCCCCCCCCCCCCCCCCCCCCCCCCCCCCCCCCCCCCCCCCCCCCCCCCCCCCCCCCCCCCCCCCCCCCCCTCCCCCCCCCCCCCCCCCCCCCCCCCCCCCCCCCCCCCCCCCCCCCCCCCCCCCCCCCCCCCCCCCCCCCCCCCCCCCCCCCCCCCCCCCCCCCCCCCCCCCCCCCCCCCCCCCCCCCCCCCCCCCCCCCCCCCCCCCCCCCCCCCCCCCCCCCCCCCCCCCCCCCCCCCCCCCCCCCCCCCCCCCCCCCCCCCCCCCCCCCCCCCCCCCCCCCCCACCCCCCCCCCCCCCCCCCCCCCCCCCCCCCCCCCCACCCCCCCCCCCCCCCCCCCCCCCCCCCCCCCCCCCCCCCCCCCCGGGGTGACCGGGCCCCCCCCCCCCCCCCCCCCCCCCCCCCCCCCCCCCCCCCCCCCCCCCCCCCCCCCCCCCCCCCCCCCACCCCCCCCCCCCCCCCCCCCCCCCCCCCCCCCCCCCCCCCCCCCCCCCCCCCCCCCCCCCCCCCCCCCCCCCCCCCCCCCCCCCCCCCCCCCCCCCCCCCCCCCCCCCCCCCCCCCCCCCCCCCCACCCCCCCCCCCCCCCCCCCCCCCCCCCCCCCCCCCCCCCCCCCCCCCCCCCCCCACCCCCCCCCCCCCCCCCCCCCCCCCCCCCCCCCCCCCCCCCCCCCCCCCCCCCCCCCCCCCCCCCCCCCCCCCCCCCCCCCCCCCCCCCCCCCCCCCCCCCCCCCCCCCCCCCCCCCCCCCCCCCCCCCCCCCCCCCCCCCCCCCCAAACCCCTCCACTCAACCACCACAAAACCCCCCCACCCCCCCCCCCACCCCACTCCCAACACCCCAACCCCCCCCCCCCCCCCCAAAACCCCCCCCCCCCCCCCACACCCCCCCCCCCCCCCCCCCCCCTCCCCCACCCCACAACCCCACCTCCCCCACCCCCCCCCACCCCCCCCAACCCCCCCAAACCCAAAAAACCCCCCACCCACCCCCCACCCCCAACAAAAACCCCCACAACCCCCACCCCAACACCCCCACAACCACACCACCCCCCAACACCCCCAACCCCCCCCCCCCCCCCCTCCCTACCAACCACCCAACCCAAAACCCCCTCAACCCTACCCCTCCCCCACCCCCCCCACCCCCCAACCCACCACCACACCCCCCCCCCCCCAAACCCCCACCCTCCTCACCCTCCTTACCCTCCTCTCACCCCTCCTCACCCCTCCTCCACACCCCTCCTCCTCACCCCTCCTCCTCACCCCTCCTCCTCACCCCTCCTCCTCACCCCTCCTCACCCCTCCTCCTCACCCCTCCTCCTCACCCCTCCTTCTCACCCCTCCTCACCCCTCCTCCACACCCCTCCTCCTCACCCCTCCTTACCCCTCCTCCTCACCCCTCCTTACCCCTCCTCCTCACCCCTCCTCACCCCTCCTCCTCACCCCTCCTCCTCACCCCTCCTCCTCACCCCTCCTCCTTCCCGAGCCCCGGAGGGAGTCGATCACTGGCCCCTCGTGTTGCTACGTCTCGCTGGCTCCTCTTTGCCACAATTAGGGGGGCCCTCTTTCCCCCTTCCCCCCACTTTTTTAAGTCGGTAAAGTGATTAGATACCGTATATCATCGTGGGGATAAGTGTGGATAGAGACCTACTTATAAGAACATGTCGTAGATGGTTTCGAAACCCTCTTTTTTGGGGGGGGGTCCTTTGAGACATGGTTTCTCAGAAAGGGTCGCCAAGTTCGAAGCGCTTCGGTATATATCGACGAAAACGAAGGGTCGAGTTCGCGTTGGTATCTGACGTCTGGGAAGGGAAGGGAAGGGAAGGGAGGGAAGGGAGGGAAGGGAAGGGAAGGGAAGGGAAGGGAAGGTAAGGGAGGGAAGGGAAGAAAGGGAAGGGAGGGGAAGGAAGAGAGGGAAGGGAGGGAAGGGAAGGGGAAGGGAAGGGAGGGAGGGGAAGGGAAGGGAAGGAAGGGAAGGGAGGGAAGGGAAGGGAAGGGAAGGAAGGGAAGGGAAGGGAAGGGAGGGAAGGGAAGGGAAGGAAGGGAAGGGAGGGAAGGGAAGGGAAGGAAGGTAAGGGAAGGGAAGGGGAGGGAAGGAAGGGAAGGGAAGGGAAGGTAAGGGATGAGGGAGGGAAGGGAAGGGAAGGGAAGGTAAGGGAAGGGAGGTTATAAGTTGGTTTGTGAGCGGTGTGATGGGTCGGGGGGGGGGGGGGGTCGGGGGGCCCTTCTCGTACGTTACACACCTGGACTGAAATGTATTTCGTCAGTGGTGGGTGGGTGGGTGGGGCGGGGTGGTCCCCCGGGTGCCCCGCCCGCCCCGCCCCGCCCCGCTAGGCCCCCCCCCCCCCCCCCCCCCGCGCCGCTCTTGAATAAGATGTAAATTGAGTTGCGACCCGCTGGGCGCCACTCATTGTTCCAGAACCTTCCCACTTGTCCCGATCACTGTACCTCCACGTGCCAGGCAGAGCTCCTCCTCCTCCTCCTCCTCCTGCTGGTGCCGGAGCTCCTCCTCCTCCTCCTCCTGCTGGTGCTGGAGCTCCTCCTCCTCCTCCTGCTGGTGCCGGAGCTCCTCCTCCTCCTCCTGCTGGTGCGGAGCTCCTCCTCCTCCTCCTGCTGGTGCTGGAGCTCCTCTCCTCCTCCTGCTGTGCCGGAGCTCCTCCTCCCCTCCTGCTGGTGCCGGAGCTCCTCCTCCTCCTCCTGCTGGTGCGGAGCTCCTCCTCCTCCTCCTGCTGGTGCTGGAGCTCCTCCTCCTCCTCCTGCTGGTGCCGGAGCTCCTCCTCCTCCTCCTGCTGGTGCCGGAGCTCCTCCTCCTCCTGCTGGTGCCGGAGCTCCTCCTCCTCCTGCTGGTGCTGGAGCTCCTCCTCCTTCTTCCTGTGGTGCGGAGCTCTCCTCCTCCTCCTCCTGCTGGTGCTGGAGCTCCTCCTCCTCCTCCTGCTGGTGCTGGAGCTCCTCCTCCTCCTGCTGGTGCCGGAGCTCCTCCTCCTCCTGCTGGTGCTGGAGCTCCTCCTCCTCCTCCTGCTGGTGCGGAGCTCCTCCTCCTCCTGCTGGTGCTGGAGCTCTTTTCCCCCTCCTCCTCCTGCTGGTGCCCGGGGCTCCTCCTCCTCCTCCTGCTGGTGCCGGAACTCCTCCTCCTCCTCCTCCTCCTCCTGCTGGTGCCGAAGCTCCTCCTCCTCCTGCTGGTGCCGGAGCTCCTCCTCCTCCTGCTGTGCTGGAGCTCCTCCTCCTCCTCCTGCTGGTGCGGAGCTCCTCCTCCTCCTCCTCCTTGGTGCTTGGCAGCTCCTCCTCTCCTCCTCCTGCTGGTGCCTGGAGCTCCTCCTCCTCTCTGGCTTGTGCTGAGCTCATCCTCCTCCTGGCTGGTGCGGGAGCTCCTCCTCTCTCCTCCTCTGGTGGCCTGGAGCCTCCTCCTCCTCCTCCTGCTGGTGCGGAGCTCCTCCTCCCCTCCTGCTGGTGCCTGGAGCTCTCTCTCTCTCTCTCTCCTCTCTGTGTTGAGGGAGCTCCTCCTCCTCCTCCTGCTGGTGCCGGATCTCCTCCTCCTCCTGCTGGTGCCTGGAGCTCCTCCTCCTCCTGCCTGGTGCGGAGCTCCCTCCTCCCATCCTGCTGGTGCTGGAGCTCCTCCTCTGTGCCTGCCTCCTGTGGTGCTCGGAGCTCCTCCCCTCCCCTCCTGCTGGTGCGGAGCTCCCCGCCTCCATCCTCCTTGCTCGGGTGCTGGAGCTCCTCTCTCCTCCTGCTGGTGCCTGGAGCTCCTCCTCCTCTCCTGCCTGGTGCTGGAGCTCCCTCCTCCTCCTGCTGGTGCCGGAGCTCCTCCTCCTCCTGCTGGTGCTGGAGCTCCTCCTCCTCCTCCTCCTGCTGGTGCTGGAGCTCCTCCTCCTCCTCCACCTGCAGGTGGTGCTGGAGCCTCCTCCCCTCCTCCTGCTGGTGCCGGAGCTCCTCCTCCTCCTGCTGGTGCTGGAGCTCCCCCTCCTCCTCTGCTGTGCTGGAGCTCCTCCTCCCCTCCTGCTGGTGCTGGAGCTCCTCCTCCTCCTGCTGGTGCTGGAGCTCCTCCTCCTCCTCCTTTCTGGTGCCGGAGCTCCTCCTCCTCCTCCTCCTGGTGCTGGAGCTCCTCCTCTCCTGCTGGTGCTGGAGCTCTCCCCCTCCTCCTCCTCCTGCTGGGCTGGAGCTCCTCCTCCTCCTGCTGGTGCTGGAGTTCCTCCTCCTCCTCCTGCTGGTGCCGGAGCTCCTCCTCCTCCTCCTCCTGCTGGTGCTGGAGCTCCTCCTCTCCTCCTGCTGTGCTGGAGCTCCTCCTCCTCCTCCTGCTGGTGCTGGAGCTCCCTCCTCCTCCTCCTGCTGGTGCTGGAGCTTCTCCTCCTCCTCCTGCTGGTGCTGGAGCTCCTCCTCCTCCTGCTGGTGCTGGAGCTCCTCCTCCTCCTCCTCCTGCTGGTGCCGGAGCTCCTCCTCCTCCTCCTCCACCTGCAGGTGGTGCTGGAGCTCCTCCTCCTCCTCCTCCTGCTGGTGCTGGAGCTCCTCCTCCTCCTCCTCCTCCTGCTGGTGCTGGAGCTCCTCCTCCTCCTGCTGGTGCTGGAGCTCCTCCTCCTCCTCCTGCTGGTGCCGGAGCTCCTCCTCCTCCTCCTCCTGCTGGTGCTGGAGCTCCTCCTCCTCCTCCTGCTGGTGCTGGAGCTCCTCCTCCTCCTCCTGCTGGTGCTGGAGCTCCTCCTCCTCCTGCTGGTGCTGGAGCTCCTCCTCCTCCTCCTGCTGGTGCCGGAGCTCCTCCTCCTCCTGCTGGTGCTGGAGCTCCTCCTCCTCCTCCTCCTCCTGCTGGTGCTGGAGCTCCTCCTCCTCCTGCTGGTGCTGGAGCTCCTCCTCCTCCTCCTCCTGCTGGTGCTGGAGCTCCTCCTCCTCCTCCTGCTGGTGCTGGAGCTCCTCCTCCTCCTCCTGCTGGTGCCGGAGCTCCTCCTCCTCCTCCTCCTGCTGGTGCTGGAGCTTCTCCTCCTCCTCCTGCTGGTGCTGGAGCTCCTCCTCCTCCTGCTGGTGCTGGAGCTCCTCCTCCTCCTCCTCCTGCTGGTGCCGGAGCTCCTCCTCCTCCTCCTCCACCTGCAGGTGGTGCTGGAGCTCCTCCTCCTCCTCCTCCTGCTGGTGCTGGAGCTCCTCCTCCTCCTCCTCCTGCTGGTGCCGGAGCTCCTCCTCCTCCTCCTCCACCTGCAGGTGGTGCTGGAGCTCCTCCTCCTCCTCCTCCTGCTGGTGCTGGAGCTCCTCCTCCTCCTCCTCCTGCTGGTGCTGGAGCTCCTCCTCCTCCTGCTGGTGCTGGAGCTCCTCCTCCTCCTGCTGGTGCTGGAGCTCCTCCTCCTCCTGCTGGTGCTGGAGCTCCTCCTCCTCCTGCTGGTGCTGGAGCTCCTCCTCCTCCTGCTGGTGCCGGAGCTCCTCCTCCTCCTCCTCCTGCTGGTGCTGGTGGCCGCCCCCCGAGCCTTACATGCAGCCACCTTTATTGAGGATAGACGTAGCAAGGTTGAGTGAGGGAGAGAGAGAGAGAGAGAGAGAGAGAGAGAGAGAGAGAGAGAGAGAGAGGGAGAGAGAGAGAGAGAGAGTGTGTGTGTGTGGTCAGCTGGGGCGATGGCCCCTCCTCCTCCTCCTCCTCCCAGCGCTCGGCCGCCGGACATCATAGCTGGATTAGGAAGAGGTCCCAGGCTCCAGGATGTGAGCTGGTGGCTGCATCTGGTGAGCTGGGAGCCAGGCCGGTGCAGCGCTGGAGTGGGTGAGCTGAGAGGAAGTGGGGTCGGCACTTGAAGAGCTGAGAGAGAGGAAGTGTGGTCTGTGGTTGGTTAGGTTAGATTCCAGCCCAGCCCTGAGTGAGCTGGGAGTCCAGCCCATTCCTGTGTTCGCTGTGAGTCCATTCCAACCCTGAGTGAGCTGGGAGTCCAGTCCATTCCTGTGTTCGCTGTGAGTCCATTCCAACCCTGAGTGAGCTGGGAGTCCAGTCCATTCCTGTGATCGCTGGCAGTCCATTCCAGCCCTGAGTGAGCTGGGAGTCCAGCCCATTCCTGTGTTCGCTGTGAGTCCATTCCAGCCCTGAGTGAGCTGGGAGTCCAGCCCATTCCTGTGTACGCTGGGAGTCCATTCCAGCCCTGAGTGAGCTGGGAGTCCAGCCCATTCCTGTGATCGCTGTGAGTCCATTCCAGCCCTGAGTGAGCTGGGAGTCCAGCCCATTTCTGTGTTCGCTGTGAGTCCATTCCAGCCCTGAGTGAGCTGGGAGTCCAGCCCATTCCTGTGTTCGCTGGGAGTCTATTCCAGCCCTGAGTGAGCTGGGAGTCCAGCCCATTCCTGTGTTCGCTGTGAGTCCATTCCAGCCCTGAGTGAGCTGGGAGTCCAGTCCATTCCTGTGTTCGCTGTGAGTCCATTCCAGCCCTGAGTGAGCTGGGAGTCCAGCCCATTCCTGTGTTCGCTGGGAGTCCATTCCAGCCCTGAGTGAGCTGGGAGTCCAGCCCATTCCTGTGTTCGCTGTGAGTCCATTCCAACCCTGAGTGAGCTGGGAGTCCATTCCAGCCCTGAGTGAGCTGGGAGTCCATTCCAGCCCTGAGTGAGCTGGGAGTCCAGCCCATTTCTGTGTTCGCTGTGAGTCCATTCCAGCCCTGAGTGAGCTGGGAGTCCAGCCCATTCCTGTGTTCGCTGTGAGTCCATTCCAGCCCTGAGTGAGCTGGGAGTCCATTCCAGCCCTGAGTGAGCTGGGAGTCCAGCCCATTCCTGTGTTCGCTGGGAGTCCATTCCAGCCCTGAGTGAGCTGGGAGTTGTGCGAGGTGAGCTGGGAGTCCAGCCCAATCCCTGAGTGAGCTGGGATCCCATCCCAGCTAGGGGTGAGCTGGGATCTCGCTTGGTTTTGCCTCTCAGGAGCAGGGAGAAGGGCGCTAGGAGCCATCTTTCCGTGGCGTGGGCTGGTGGTTTTGCATAATCCTGGCTCACAGCGGGAGGGGCGCCCCTTCCTGTACTGGGAAGGGAAGGGAAGGGAAGGGAAGGGAAGGGAAGGGGCTGTGCCCTCCCTCCCCCTCCCCCCTCCTCCCCCGCCCGTACCTCCAGTGAACTGGGAGGGGGGGGATGAGAATTCTCCCCCCCCCCCACAGGAGCGTCGAGAACCAGCGCGGGGCCTCCCCTGGGGGGTCGGGGCGCCCCGAGGGGCAAATGACATCTCCGACATGGGGCGGGGGGGCGCCCCCCCCCCCCCGATCCATGTTCTTAAGCATCCTTGACGCCTTTTTTTTTTTATATTTTTTTTCTTATAATGATATGAGTAATAACCCATAATTAGCACTGTAACGACAGAATGGGGCAAACTGCCCGTATTGGCCCCGTGCCCCACACCTCCTCACTATAGACGTATGCAACACTAACATATTATGATCTGTGTTGATGGCCCCGCCCCGCCCCGCCCGGTGGACTAAGCCTGCTTCCGGGGCGCTGCTGCGAGAGAGCTGCCCCGCCCCGCCCCGCCCCGCCCCGCACCCCATAGGAGATGGGTGAGACCCCCCGGGGCGAAGGAGAGTATGAGGAAGTGAGGAGGAAGGTGTTTGCTTTATATTTGCAATTGAATTAAGTAGGATTTGGAGTACGTGTGGGGGGTGTGTGTGGGGGGGACTGGCTCAGGCACCCCCAGATTGTGGGGTTGCGTCCCTCCCCCCCCCCTCCACCCCCCTCTCCCACATGCCCCCCCCCCCCGCCTCCCTATACCTACGGTCTCCTGGGGTGTTCTTCCTCCCCCCCCCCCTCTCCCCCGTGCCGCTGGTCAGCTGGGGTGTTCCCCCGTCCCTCTGGTCAACTGGGGTGTTCCCCCGTACCTCTGGTCAACTGGGGTGTTCCCCCGTACCTCTGGTCAACTGGGGTGTTCCCCCGTACCTCTGGTCAACTGGGGTGTTCCCCCGTACCTCTGGTCAACTGGGGTGTTCCCCCGTACCTCTGGTCAACTGGGATGTTCCCCCGTACCTCTGGTCAACTGGGATGTTCCCCCGTACCTCTGGTCAACTGGGGTGTTCCCCCGTACCTCTGGTCAACTGGGGTGTTCCCCCGTACCTCTGGTCAACTGGGGTGTTCCCCCGTACCTCTGGTCAACTGGGGTGTTCCCCCGTACCTCTGGTCAACTGGGGTGTTCCCCCGTACCTCTGGTCAACTGGGGTGTTCCCCCGTACCTCTGGTCAACTGGGGTGTTCCCCCGTACCTCTGGTCAACTGGGGTGTTCCCCCGTACCTCTGGTCAGCTGGGGTGTTCCCCCGTACCTCTGGTCAACTGGGGTGTTCCCCCGTACCTCTGGTCAACTGGGGTGTTCCCCCGTACCTCAGGTCAACTGGGGTGTTCCCCCGTACCTCTGGTCAACTGGGATGTTCCCCCGTACCTCTGGTCAACTGGGGTGTTCCCCCGTACCTCTGGTCAGCTGGGGTGTTCCCCGTACCTCTGGTCAACTGGGGTGTTCCCCCGTACCTCTGGTCAACTGGGATGTTCCCCCGTACCTCTGGTCAACTGGGGTGTTCCCCCGTACCTCTGGTCAACTGGGGTGTTCCCCCGTACCTCTGGTCAACTGGGGTGTTCCCCCGTACCTCTGGTCAACTGGGGTGTTCCCCCGTACCTCTGGTCAACTGGGGTGTTCCCCCGTACCTCTGGTCAACTGGGGTGTTCCCCCGTACCTCTGGTCAACTGGGGTGTTCCCCCGTACCTCTGGTCAACTGGGGTGTTCCCCCGTACCTCTGGTCAGCTGGGGTGTTCCCCCGTACCTCTGGTCAACTGGGGTGTTCCCCCGTACCTCTGGTCAACTGGGGTGTTCCCCCGTACCTCTGGTCAGCTAGGGCCTCGTACATAATGCTGTAGGCGACATCAGTCACAGAGGAATAGCTGATATTATAACTGACGTACCAATTAATGTTTATGGTTTCACCTGCTATTGAGCGTTTCACTTACTATTTAAAGTTTCACTTGTCATTTAAAGTTTCACTTGCTATTTAAAGTTTCACTTGCTAATTAAAGTTTCACTTGCTATTTAAAGTTTTACTTGCTATTTAAAGTTTTACTTGCTATTTGAAGTTTCACTTGCTATTTAAATTTTCACTTGCTATTCAAAGTTTTACTTACTATTTAAAGTTTCACTTACTTTTTAAAGTTTCACTTGCTATTTAAAGTTTCACTTGCTATTTAAAGTTTTACTTGCTATTTAAAGTTTCACTTGCTATTTAAAGTTTCACTCGCTATTTAAAGTTTCACATGCTATTTGAAGTTTTACTTGCTATTTAAAGTTTCACTTGCTATTTAAAGTTTCACTTGCTATTTAAAGTTTCACTTGCTATTCAAAGTTTCACATGCTATTTAAAGTTTCACTTGCTATTTAAAGTTTCACTTGCTATTGAAAGCTCCACATGCTTTTCAAACTTTCACTTGCTATTTAAACTTTCACATGTTATTTAAAGTTTCACTTGCTATTTAAACTTTCACATGCTATTTAAAGTTTCACTTTGCTATTTAAAGTTTCATTTGCCATCCAGTGCTTTGCTCGCTATTTACCGTTCGACTAATACCTGCAACGAGACGTTTCGCCAGATAGCCACTGTCTATGGGCATGTTGCTTGTTCAACTGTGCTGTGTCTAGCCGCCGTTCGCATCCTACTGGTGGATGTCGGTCCTCCGTTTTCCCTCAGAGCCAAACCTCAACTATTGTGGCTGCCTTGTGTATCATTCTTAAGTTTCTCTTTTGTGAATGATTGATTTAATTTTCTTTAACGCATGCGCGTGAATGAATAGAACCCTCTTCTACCTCTCTCTCTCTCTCTCTCTCTCTCTCTCTCTCTCTCTCTGCCCAGAGCGGAGCTCCCTTTCTCGTAGAAATCGAAATACGTTCGGTTCCACACGCCCTCTTTCTCTCCTCCCTTACACCCTGTCGTCTCTCTCATTTGGGGTAGGTTTCCCACATGAGCAAAACGTTATAAATTTGCTTTCTGATTATCTTTTCCAGTACTTCACACACACACACACACACACACACACACACACACACACCACGCATCACGCATGCGTGGTGTGTGTGTGTGTGTGTGTGTGTGTGTGTGTGTGTTTATTCGCTTCCGTCCATACCAGCCATCATAAACCTCTCCAGACGGCATTCAATGGTCAAATTAAAGATTTGGGGAGAAACCAATAACTTTTTCTTCCATAAAACTTCCCAAACTGCCATTAACTGGGAGGGGGGGGGGGGGAGGGGAGTCGTCTCTTTCTCTCTCCCTTCCTCCCTCCCCCCACCCCCTTCCCCCTCCACCCTCCCTCCTCTCCTCCTCCAAGGGGTAGTGAGAGAGAGAGAGAGAGAGAGAGAGAGAGAGAGAGAGAGAGAGAGAGAGAGAAGGGTGACGTGTGTGTGTGTATCTAACTGCCTGAAAGCATTTGACGTCCGTACTGCTACACAGGGAGGCTTCGGTAAAGACACTTGAATCTCCCATCAGGAAGAGATGGCTTGACTTCCCACAGGATGATGATGGCAGGAAGATTGGACGCCTACCTGCCCATGTTTGCAGATGATGCCGAAGCCAGAATGGAAATGAAAGAAAACGAGGAAAAGTGTCCCAACGTACACCGGGACCTAAACACTGTCGTTAGTATAATACAAAGTTGACGAAATTCCACCAGAGAAAAATGTTGTTAGGTAATGTGGAAATGGACATAGTGAGAGAAGACGTTAATATG
This sequence comes from Panulirus ornatus, assembly GCF_036320965.1. Taxonomy (NCBI): domain Eukaryota; kingdom Metazoa; phylum Arthropoda; class Malacostraca; order Decapoda; family Palinuridae; genus Panulirus; species Panulirus ornatus. The sequence goes on from NC_092257.1 coordinate 6,514,082, forward strand.
AATACTGACGAAGAAGACATGATAACCTGCAGAAGACAGGAGTCTTTGTGTGTGTGTGTTTGTGTGTGTGTATGTGTGTGTGTGTGTGTGTGTGTGTGAGTGTGTGTGTGTGTGTGTGTGTGTGTGTGAGACTTGAAAATGGACATCTTCCCCCTAAACACTGTCGCTCCACATTAGGAGAACAGCAAAGAAGGCCCACCTCTTTGTGGGCAAATGTTAGAACAGTGTTCAGAATGTGTGGATAAGGTAGATATTTTAACACTTATATATGATCACATAGAACTGATAGAGAAAGTCCAGAGGAGGAGGAGTGGGTGAGGGACAAAGATGGGATTGGAATTGAGATGAGTTATAGACTTGAAGGTCATCTTTTCTTTTTAAACGAGTTTGAAAACGTAGATAGTGACCAGTTCTTCGAAAACGAAGGTAGAATAACCAGAGAACATACCATGAAATTAAGAAATTTATGAAGAAATGTGTAAAGAAGTTCTTTTGATGTATGCCAAGTGGTGGATGAATGGACATGGATGGTTGAGGATGAGGTTACTGCAGATACCATACAAGTAGATAGTAGAAGACACCATACAAGTAGATAGTAGAAGACACCATACAAGTAGATAGTAGAAGTGAGACAGTAGAAAATGTACTACAAGTGTTATTCACTAGTGGTGTCTCTCCATGTGTTATTCACTCGTGGTGTCTCTCCTTGTGTTATTCACTAGTGGTGTCTCTCCTTGTGTTATTCACTAGTGGTGTCTCTCCTTGTGTTATTCACTAGTGGTGTCTCTCCTTGTGTTATTCACTAGTGGTGTCTCTCCTTGTGTTATTCACTAGTGGTGTCTCTCCTTGTGTTATTCACTAGTGGTGTCTCTCCTTGTGTTATTCACTAGTGGTGTCTCTCCTTGTGTTATTCACTAGTGGTGTCTCTCCTTGTGTTATTCACTAGTGGTGTCTCTCCTTGTGTTATTCACTAGTGGTGTCTCTCCTTGTGTTATTCACTAGTGATGTCTCTCCTTGTGTTATTCACTAGTGATGTCTCTCCTTGTGTTATTCACTAGTGATGTCTCTCCTTGTGTTATTCACTAGTGATGTCTCTCCTTGTGTTATTCACTAGTGGTGTCTCTCCTTGTGTTATTCACTAGTGGTGTCTCTCCTTGTGTTATTCACTAGTGGTGTCTCTCCTTGTGTTATTCACTAGTGGTGTCTCTCCTTGTGTTATTCACTAGTGATGTCTCTCCTTGTGTTATTCACTAGTGATGTCTCTCCTTGTGTTATTCACTAGTGGTGTCTCTCCTTGTGTTATTCACTAGTGGTGTCTCTCCTTGTGTTATTCACTAGTGGTCTACGTACACCAGGTCCATTAGTGCTCATGTCTTGTGGTGAATACAGGACCCCTTCTCAGGTCCGGCTACAACCTACAGAGAAGTAATTAAGGATATTACATAAGTTCCTCTTCCCTCCCACATAAGTTCCCCCTCCCTCCCCTTCCCTCCCACATAAGTTCCCCCTCCCTCCCCTTCCCTCCCACATAAGTTCCCCCTCCCTCCCCTTCCCTCCCACATAAGTTCCCCCTCCCTCCCCTTCCCTCCCACATAAGTTCCCCCTCCCTCCCCTTCCCTCCCACATAAGTTCCCCCTCCCTCCCCTTCCCTCCCACATAAGTTCCCCCTCCCTCCCCTTCCCTCCCACATAAGTTCCCCCTCCCTCCCCTTCCCTCCCACATAAGTTCCCCCTCCCTCCCCTTCCCTCCCACATAAGTTCCCCCTCCCTCCCCTTCCCTCCCACATAAGTTCCCCCTCCCTCCCCTTCCCTCCCACATAAGTTCCTCCCCCTCCCTCCCACATGAGTTCCCCTTCCCTCCCCTTCCCTCCCATTCCCTCCCCTTCCCTCCCACATAAGTTCCCCTTCCCTCCCCTTCCCTCCCATATAAGTTCCCCTTCCCTCCCCCTCCCTCCCACATGAGTTCCCCTTCCCTCCCCTTCCCTCCCCTTCCCTCCCCCTCCCTCCCACATGAGTTCCCCTTCCCTCCCCTTCCCTCCCATTCCCTCCCCTGATCTCGCTCGACCCATACTGAAGGACAGGAAACTCGGCCAACAACACTGGATTAGCAACACTGGTTATCTCCTCCAACACTGGATTAGCAACGCTGGTTATCTCCTCCAACACTGGATTAGCAACACTGGTTATCTCCTCCAACACTGGATTAGCAACACTGGTTATCTCCTCCAACACTGGATTAGCAACACTGGTTATCTCCTCCAACACTGGATTAGCAACACTGGTTATCTCCTCCAACACTGGATTAGCAACACTGGTTATCTCCTCCAACACTGGATTAGCAACACTGGTTATCTCCTCCAACACTGGATTAGCAACACTGGTTATCTCCTCTAAAACTGGATTAGCAACACTGGTTATCTCCTCCAACACTGGATTAGCAACACTGGTTATCTCCTCCAACACTGGATTAGCAACACTGGTTATCTCCTCCAACACTGGATTAGCAACACTGGTTATCTCCTCCAACACTGGATTAGCAACACTGGTTATCTCCTCCAACACTGGATTAGCAACACTGGTTATCTCTCATCTCTCCCCTCTGTGTAAGAGAGTAATTAGCGGGGTTAACTGTCTGAAGCGAACTACAGAATCACCTCGTTATCTTGTTAACCAGAGTCATGGGGACGATCGGTGTGTCAGTAATGAAAAGCTTCTTAGTGAGATAATCATATACATATATATTATACTTAGTCGCTGTCTCCCGCGTTAGCGAGGTAGCGCAAGGAAACAGACGAAAGAATGGCCCAACCCACCCCCATACACATGTATATACATACACGTCCACACACGCACATATACATACCTATACATCTCATCGTATACATACATATACATATACAGACATATATACACATGTACATAATTCATACTGTCTGCCCTTATTCATTCCCATCGCCACCTCGCCACACATGGAATACCATCCCCCTCCCCCCTCATGTGTGCGAGGTAGCGCTAGGAAAAGACACCAAAGGCCACATTCGTTCACACTCAGTCTCTACCTATCATGTGATAATACACCGAAACCACAGCTCCCTTTCCACATCCAGGCCCCACAAAATTTCCTTGGTTTACCCCAGACGTTTCACATGCCCTGATTCAATCCATTGACAGCACGTCGACCCCGGTATACCGCATCGTTCCAATTCACTCTGTGCCTTGCACGCCTTTCACCCTCCTGTATGTTTAGGCCCAGATCACTCAAAATCTTTTCCACTCCATCTTTCCACCTCCAATTTGGTCTCCCACTTCTCCTCGTTCCCTCCACCTCCGACATACATATCCTCTTGGTCAATCTTTCCTCACTCATTCTCTCCATGCGACCAAACCATTTCAAAACACCCTCTTCTGCTCTCTCAACCACGCTCTTTTTATTTCCACACATCTCTCTTACCCTTACGTTACTTACTCGATCAAACCACCTCACACCACACATTGTCCTCAAACATCTCATTTCCAGCACATCCATCCTCCTGCGCACCACTCTATCCATAGCCCACGCCTCGCAACCATACAACATTGTTGGAACCACTATTCCTTCAAACATACCCATTTTTGCTTTCCGAGATAATGTTCTCGACTTCCACACATTCTTCAAGGCTCCCAGAATTTTCGCCCCCTCCCCCACCCTATGATCCACTTCCGCTTCCATGGTTCCATCCGCTGCCAAATCCACTCCCAGATATCTAAAACACTTCACTTCCTCCAGTTTTTCTCCATTCAAACTCACCTCCCAATTGACTTGACCCTCAACCCTACTGTACCTAATAACCTTGCTCTTATTCACATTTACTCTTAACTTTCTTCTTTCACACACTTTACCAAACTCAGTCACCAGCTTCTGCAGTTTCTCACATGAATCAGCCACCAGCGCTGTATCATCAGCGAACAACAACTGACTCACTTCCCAAGCTCTCTCATCCACAACAGACTGCATACTTGCCCCTCTCTCCAAAACTCTTGCATTCACCTCCCTCACAACCCCATCCATAAACAAATTAAACAACCATGGAGACATCACACACCCCTACCGCAAACCTACATTCACTGAGAACCAATCACTTTCCTCTCTTCCTACACGTACACATGCCTTACATCCACTCCAATAAACTTTATATGCATAAACGCCCATACACGCACATATACATACATACATACATACATATACATTTCAACGTATACATACATAAACATACACAAACATATACCACTGTACACATGTACATTTTCGTACTTGCTGCCTTCATCCATTTCCGTCGCCACCAGTAAGACACGGTGGAGGGAGAGGTCCAAAGGCATCACTTTATCAAGAGGCCATTGACCACCAAAGGAGGCCATTGTCGGGCCATTGGCCCACTGAACGTCAGGGGGGGAGGGGAGGGGGTCGTCACCACGTCAGGGGGGGTGGAGGCGTGGCGGGGCGGGGCGGGGCGGGGCGACTCCAGCCACGACAGTTGAACGCGCCAGATGGTGGGGGGGAGGGGGGGTGGGGGGAGGGGGGGAAATCTTCTTTCCAAGATCTGGGAAGATTTACGGTGGGGGCGTGTGTTGAGGGGGGGGGGGGGAGGTGTGGCAGGGCGCGGGGAGAATAGCAAGGTGGGTAGAGGCGCGGTGGAATGGCTATAGGAGGAGGCGCGGACTGCCGTGGTGGGGAGATTGTAGAAGGCGCGGACATGTGTGGTGGGGAGACTATAGAAGGCGCAGACAGGCGTGGTGGGGAGACTAAAGAAGGCGCGGACAGTCGTGGTGGGGAGGCTGCAGAAGGCGCGGACAGGCACGTCGGGGAGACTGTAGCAGGCGCGGACAGGCGTGGTGGGGAGACTGTAGCAGGCGCGGACAGGCGTGGTGGGATGACTATAGGAGGCGCGGACAGTCGTGGTGGGGAGGCTTGTAGAGGGCCCGGAGGGAGGGGGCGCGGGGGGGCGTGGGGGGCGTCCCTCCGTGATGGCTGGGGGGAGAAGGGAGGGAGGGAGGAAGAGACACGCCGTTTTCTACCACGCCTCGGGACGCCGGCCCCACGCCCGGGATCCATCATCACCCCCCCCCCCCTCCCTACCCCCATCCTCCCCTCTCCCCTCCCCCCTCCCCTCTCCCCTCCCCCCTCCCCCCTCCCCTCTCCCCTCCCCCTCCCCCCCACCTCCTCCTTAAATGAAGTACAAACGACCAGGCGGCTCTGACCCGTAACCACACCTGCCCTAAGGACCAAAAACCCTTATCCCCGATGACGCTACTACGACCAGGCGGGAGGGGGGGGGGAGGAGGGGGGGTAGGGGAGGGGAGAAGAAGAAAGGAGAAATAAGAAAGAAAAAAATTATAACGTTTTTGATGGCGGGGGAAGGAGGAGGAGGAGGCTTAGGGGGGGAGGGAGGGGAGGAGAGGAGATGGAGGGAGAGGGAGGTGAGGGGAGGAGGGAGCACCACCCGGCGGCGGCGGCAGTTGCCAACTACCATAATATTAGATGATATACGAGTGTGGGGGGAGGAGGTGGAGGAGGAGGCTGGCTAGTTTTATGTCTGTGATCACTACCACTCCTCCTTGGGGGGGGGGGTGGGGACACAGCTGGCTCTCTGGCCTGGGGAGGGGAAGGGTACAGCTGGCTCCCTGGGCTGGTGGGGAGGGGAGGTGGTGTGCACAGCTGGCTCCCTGGGCTGGTGGGGAGGGGAGATGGTGTGCACAGCTGGCTCCCTGGGCTGGTGGGGAGGGGAGGTGGTGTGCACAGCTGGCTCCCTGGGCTGGTGGGGAGGGGAGGTGGGGTGCACAGCTGGCTCCCTGGGCTGGTGGGGAGGGGGGGGACACAGCTGGGTCCCTGGTCTGGTGGGGAGGGGAGGTGGTGTGCACAGCTGGCTCCCTGGCCTGGTGGGGAGGAGAGGGGACTGGCACAGCTGGCTCCCTGGGCTGGTGGGGAGGGGGGGGTGGTGTGCACAGCTGGCTCTCTGGGCTGGTGGGGAGGAGAGGGGACTGGCACAGCTGGCTCCCTGGGCTGGTGGGGAGGGCAGCTGCGGGCACAGCTGGCTCTCTGGGCTGGTGAGGAGGGTGTACAGCTGGCTTCCTGGCCTGGTGGGGAGGGGAAGGGTACAGCTGGCTCCCTGGGCTGATGGGGAGGGGAGAGAGGCACAGCTGGCTCCCTGGCCTGTTGGGGAGGAGACGGGGCGCTCAGCTGGCTCCCTGAGCTGTTGTGGAGGAGAGGGGAGAGAGGCACAGCTGGCTCTCTGGCCTGTTGGGGAGGAGACGGGGCACTCAGCTGGCTCTTTGGCCCGGTGGGGAGGGGAGGGGCAGGCACAGCTGGCTCCCTGGTTAGGAGAGATAGGTAAAGAGAGAGGAATGGAGAGAAAGATGGTGTAAAGAGAAGATAAATCAGGAGGGGAGGGGGGAGGACAACGGAGGAGATAGAAAATGAAAGACGAGGAAAGACACATCGAGAATGTCGGTGTTATTATTCCTTTTTTTTTGTATTAACTTTATCGCTGTTTCCCGCGTCAGCGAGGTAGCGCCAGGACACCGACGAAGAGTGGCCCATCCACGCACACACACACACACACACACAGGGGTGCGTGATGTCTCCATGGTTGTTTAATTTGTTTATGGATGGGGTTGTTAGGGAGGTGAATGCAAGAGTTTTGGAAAGAGGGGCAAGTGTGAAGTCTGTTGTGGATAAGAGAGCTTGGGAAGTGAGTCAGTTGTTGTTCGCTGATGATACAGCGCTGGTGGCTGATTCATGTGAGAAACTGCAGAAGCTGGTGACTGAGTTTGGTAAAGTGTGTGAAAGAAGAAAGTTAAGAGTAAATGTGAATAAGAGCAAGGTTATTAGGTACAGTAGGGTTGAGGGTCAAGTCAATTGGGAGGTAAGTTTGAATGGAGAAAAACTGGAGGAAGTGAAGTGTTTCAGATATCTGGGAGTGGATTTGGCAGCGGATGGAACCATGGAAGCGGAAGTGAATCATAGGGTGGGGGAGGAGGCGAAAGTTCTGGGAGCGTTGAAAAATGTGTGGAAGTCGAGAACGTTATCTTGGAAAGCAAAAATGGGTATATTTGAAGGAATAGTGGTTCCAACAATGTTGTATGGTTGCGAGGCGTGGGCTATGGATAGAGTTGCGCGCAGGAGGCTGGATGTGCTGGAAATGAGATGTTTGAGGACAATGTGTGGTGTGAGGTGGTTTGATCGAGTAAGTAATGTAAGGGTGAGAGAGATGTGTGGAAATAAAAAGAGTGTGGTCGAGAGAGCAGAAGAGGGTGTTTTGAAATTGTTTGGTCACATGGAGAGAGTGAGTGAGGAAAGATTGACCAAGAGGATATATGTGTCAGAGGTGGAGGGAACGAGGAGGAGTGGGAGACCAAATTGGTGGTGGAAAGATGGAGTGAAAAAGATTTTGTGTGATCGGGGCCTGAACATGCAGGAGGGTGAAAGGCGTGCAAGGAATAGAGTGAATTGGAGCGATGTGGTATACCGGGGTTGACGTGCTGTCAGTGGATTGAATCGGGGCATGTGAAGCGTCTGGGGTAAACCATGGAAAGCTGTGTAGGTATGTATATTTTGCGTGTGTGGACATATGTATATACATGTGTATGGGGGTGGGTTGGGCCATTTCTTTCGTCTGTTTCCTTGCGCTACCTCGCAAACGCGGGAGACAGCGACAAAGCAAAAAAAAAAAAAAATATATATATATATATATATATATATATATATATATATATATATATATATATATATATATACATATATATATATATATATATATATATATATATATATATATATATATATATATATATATATATATATATATATATATATATATTCCTATGAGTCCACGGGGAAAATGAAACACGATAAGTTCCCAAGTGCACTTTCGTGTAATAATCACATCATCAGGGGAGACACAAGAGAGAAATATAACAGTCAGTTGATATACATCGAAGAGACGAAGCTAGGACGCCATTTGGTAAACATGCGATTGTCCAAGACAGACAACGAGCGTTCATAAACTTATCATATGGACAAGAAGGGGAATTAGTTTATATATATATATATATATATATGGGAGGGTATTGATTGAGAGGGTGAAGGCATGTACAGAGCATCAGATTGGGGAAGAGCAGTGCGGTTTCAGAAGTGGTAGAGGATGTGTGGATCAGGTGTTTGCTTTGAAGAATGTATGTGAGAAATACTTAGAAAAGCAAATGGATTTGTATGTAGCATTTATGGATCTGGAGAAGGCATATGATAGAGTTGATAGAGATGCTCTGTGGAAGGTATTAAGAATATATGGTGTGGGAGGCAAGTTGTTAGAAGCAGTGAAAAGTTTTTATCGAGGATGTAAGGCATGTGTACGTGTAGGAAGAGAGGAAAGTGATTGGTTCTCAGTGAATGTAGGTTTGCGGCAGGGGTGTGTGATGTCTCCATGGTTGTTTAATTTGTTTATGGATGGGGTTGTTAGGGAGATAAATGCAAGAGTTTTGGAAAGAGGGGCAAGTATGAAGTCTGTTGGGGATGAGAGAGCTTGGGAAGTGAGTCAGTTGTTGTTCGCTGATGATACAGCGCTGTGGCTGATTCATGTGTGAAACTGCAGAAGCTGGTGACTGAGTTTGGTAAAGTGTGTGGAAGAAGAAAGTTAAGAGTAAATGTGAATAAGAGCAAGGTTATTAGGTGCAGTAGGGTTGAGGGTCAAGTCAATTGGGAGGTGAGTTTGAATGGAGAAAAACTGGAGGAAGTGAAGTGTTTTAGATATCTGGGAGTGGATCTGGCAGCGGATGGAACCATGGAAGCGGAAGTGGATCATAGGGTGGGGGAGGGGGCGAAAATTCTGGGGGCCTTGAAGAATGTGTGGAAGTCGAGAACATTATCTCGAAAAGCAAAAATGGGTATGTTTGAAGGAATAGTGGTTCCAACAATGTTGTATGGTTGCGAGGCGTGGGCCATGGATAGAGTTGTGCGCAGGAGGATGGATGTGCTGGAAATGAGATGTTTGAGGACAATGTGTGGTGTGAGGTGGTTTGATCGAGTGAGTAACGTAAGGGTAAGAGAGATGTGTGGAAATAAAAAGAGCGTGGTTGAGAGAGCAGAAGAGGGTGTTTTGAAGTGGTTTGGGCACATGGAGAGGATGAGTGAGGAAAGATTGACCAAGAGGATATATGTGTCGGAGGTGGAGGGAACAAGGAGAAGAGGGAGACCAAATTGGAGGTGGAAAGATGGAGTGAAAAAGATTTTGTGTGATCGGGGCCTGAACATGCAGGAGGGTGAAAGGAGGGCAAGGAATAGAGTGAATTGGAGCGATGTGGTATACCGGGGTTGACGTGCTGTCAGTGGATTGAATCAAGGCATGTGAAGCGTCTGGGGTAAACCATGGAAAGCTGTGTAGGTATGTATATTTGCGTGTGTGGACGTATGGTTATACATGTGTATGGGGGGGGTTGGGCCATTTCTTTCGTCTGTTTCCTTGCGCTACCTCGCAAACGCGGGAGACAGCGACAAAGTATAAAAAAAAAAAAAAATATATATATATATAAACCTATACACGCACATATACATACATTATACATCTCAACATATACATACATTTACATACACATACACAGACATATACACATGTACATATTCAGACTTGCTTGCCTTCATTCATTCGTGGCGCTACCCCTCCTCCAATAGGAAGCAGCATCGCCACCTCCTGCTTTAGCGAGGTAGCGCCAGGAAAAGACAAAAAAAAAAAGAAAGCTACATTCGTACACACTCAGTCTCTAGCCGTCATGTGTAATGCGTATACTGATAGATGAAGATATATATATATATATATATATATATATATATATATATATATATATATAGAGAGAGAGAGAGAGAGAGAGAGAGAGAGAGAGAGAGAGAGAGAGAGCGAGAGAGAGCCCCTCCCCCCTCACCTGGTTATCACCTCCCCCCCCCTGGTTATCACTCGTACATACATATATATTAAAGATTTATTCTTCTCATTTGACTCGAAAGCGAGGGAGATGTTTTTTTTTCCTTTTGTTTTTTTTTTTAGCACCTGGCTCTAGGCTTGGAGGGGGGGGGGGGGAGGGGGGGGGTTGAGCAGGAAGGCGGAAGCGTGGGGGAGGAATTAAAATAAAAATAACCGAATGAGATCCCTTTTTTCCACAGGTGACGCGCGCGCGCGCTCGCGAGAGAGAGAGAGAGAGAGAGAGAGAGAGAGAGAGAGAGAGAGAGAGAGAGAGAGAGAGAATTTCCATTTTCTATTCTTTTTTTCTTTTTTTTATCTCGCCAGTTTCGTAAATATATGAATTCCATTTGGTGGCTTTTTAGAAAATAGAACAAATTCATATTTGACACTTGTGAATCATCCATTTCCTACGTGTTTAAAAAAAAGGAAAAAAAAAAATGGCTTTTAAGTCACGTCGTGTTCTAACTAGACCCGTGAGGCAAATGGCCTTGTTTATATACCCCTCCTCTGTAAATGGCCCGGCTGCATTTGCGTAATGTCCTCCGTAAACAAGGGCCAATTTATGGCCATTCTCTTTACATATACTGGTCGTGGAGGAGGATATGGTCGCGCCCTACCTCATGGGGATGGTCGAGGGGGGGAAGGGTTGGCCCGCGGAGGATCATATGGTCGCATATGAATTTACATTACAATTAGCTCTTCACAGATTGCTACTTTGGTCGTAAATGACCCTAATTATTCTTCCTTTTTTTTATATATGAAATTCTGAAATCAATTAATAATTAACAAATCTAAAGCAAGTGACGAAAACAGACCAAGATTTGATTTTATTTTTTGCATATTTATCTATTTGAGAAGTAGATATATTTATATCAGTAGATTTATTATGATTATCTATTTTAGTAGATAAATCATAATTATCCAATTCAGTAGATGAATAATGAATATCCATTTCAGGAGTAGATAAATTGTAATGATCTATTTCAGTAGATAAATTGTAATGATCTATTTCAAGAGTAGATAAATTGTAATGATCTATTTCAGTAGATAAATTGTAATGATCTATTTCAGTAGATAAATTGTAATCTATTTTCGTAGATAAATTATAGTGATCTGTTTCAGTAGATAGATTATAATTATCTCCGGAGTAGATAGATTATAATGATCTATTTCCGTAGATAAATTATAATGATCTATTTCAGGAGTACATAGATTATTATTATCATCTATTCCAGTAGATAAATCATAATTATATCTTTCAAAAGTAGATAAATTGTAATTATCTATTCCAGGAGTAGATTAATTATAATTATCTATCTCAGGAGTAGATAGATTATAATCATCTATTTCAGGAGTTGATGAAATCTCCGATTAGATATGATCGGTCGAGGATATATATATATATATATATATATATATATATATATATATATATATATATATATATATATATATATATATATATTTCTTTCTTTCTTTCAAACTATTCGCCATTTCCCGCGTTAGCGAGGTAGCGTTAAGAACAGAGAACTGGGCCTTTAAGGGAATATCCTCACCTGGCCCCCTTCTCTATTCCTTCTTTTGGAAAATTAAAAAAAAATAATGAGAGGGGAGGATTTCCAGCCCCCCGCTCCCTCCCCTTTTAGTCGCCTTCTACGACACGCAGGGAATACGTGGGAAGTATTCTTTCTCCCCTATCCCCAGGGATAAATATATATATATATATATATATATATATATATGTATATATATATATATATATATATATATATATATGTATATATATATATATATATATGTATATATATATATATATATATGTATGTATATATTCATATATATATATATATATATATATATATATATATATATATATATATATATATATATATATATATGTATATATATATATATGTATGTATATATTCATATATATATATATATATATATATATATATATATATATATATATATATATATATATATATATATATATATATGTATATATATATATGTATGTATATATTCATATATATATATATATATATATATATATATATATATATATATATATATATATATATATATACACACACATCCATGGGTCGGGCGACCAGGATGTTCTGGGAGAAGAGAAAAACGGTAAGATACGTTGGCCGCTCATAATGTTGGAAGATATTGCCTCATTACAGAGGAAAACTTGGCTCGTTATAGCTTAGACGAGTGTTGGATAACATCCTCCGCGGGCAGAGCAAGGGGGAAAGGGGGGTGTGGGTGTCGGGGGTGGGCGGGAAGGAAAGAAAATAAGATAAAAAAAAAAAAAAGTTCCCCCTTGCTTCCCATGATGGACGTAGAAGCATCTCCATTTCTCACTTGTAGTCAGAGGGGGGGGTAACGTGGGGTCCGTTTTCTACGTGGTGATCAGTACAGTGCGGCGGTATATCCGTTTTCTGTGTGTGTGTGTGTGTGTGGTAGGAAAGCTCTCTAGCACAGAGTGTGATTCCGTTTTTTGTGACTAGGATGCCTCAACCCCCCCCCCCCCCCACCCCCGGCAGTGGGGGGGTGGGGAGGGGGGGCGTTTTCTCGTGTTTGGGTACTGTAGAAATGGGTCGTACGTTTTCTAGGTCGTTTCTGCGATACTCGCATTAGTGGAGTCCGTTTTCTATGTTGCGATCAGGATAGGATCTGGTGTCCCTCTGTTTCCAGTCGGAGATATATATATATATATATATATATATATATATATATATATATATATATATATATATATATATATATATATATATATTCTTATGAGTCCACGAGGAAAATGAAACACGATAAGTTCCCAAGTGCACCTTCGTGTAATAATCACATCATCAGGGGAGACACAAGAACAAATCAAATAGTGATAATGATAATAATAATAGTAATGATAATAATAATAATAATAATAATAATGATAATAATAATAATAATAATAATAATAATAATAATAATAATAATAATAATAATAATATTAATAAACACAAGCCGTTGTCATATAAGAAGTCCCGTCTCACGACCACATCCAACGAACTCATCGTTACCAACATCCGGCCACTCGAATTTTCCTACGCACTCATCATTGCAAACTCCCATTTAGCAAACAATTCTGACGCATACGTCATTGAAACCCCCCTTCCCCTCCCTTCAAGTATCGACCATTTCTGACGAACACGTCGTCCAAAACACCCGCGTAGCAAACACATCTGGCGAACGTATCATTACCAACCCACCGCTTAGCGAACACTTCTGACAACGTTAGAAAAGAGGCTTTCAGAAGGAACGCTCTTTAACACGTTATCGATAAGAATAAAAAGAGAGAAAAAAAATTAATACGAACGAGACTCCTCGTGTCATCGTTTAAAGAATGAGAGAGAGAGAGGAAAAAAAAAAAAAGTGGGGGCGATTAATAGCGTCATCAGCGAGCTTCACCAGGTCCGGAGCGACGATTATTTCTGGCGACCAAGTTAACCCGGCGCCCAGGTGGGCTCCCTGGAGGCTGGCTCAGGAAATGGCTGGGATCCGATAATCTATTGTTGCCAGCTTTCATTTCTTTCCCCCACGATACCTGACTCAGCTGAGAGAGGTCTTGTGTGTGTGTGTGTGTGTGTGTGTGTACGTAGGTAAGTCTTCCATCCAATCACAAAGCAATCTAGACATGTTCACACCACGTAAGACATTACCCGCTCCCCTCAGTCTTGCCGCCAAAACCAAATATATACATCAATGGCGGGTTTTTTTTTCCCCCATTTTTTTTTTTATATTAACGTCCCGCCTTTTTTTTTTTTTATTTATTTATTTATGGTAACATGGGGCGAGTTGCCACGTGGGAGATTTACGACGTCGGTGGAGGAGGTGGTGAAGAGCAGAGGGGGGGAGGGGGGAGGTTTAGGTGGAGAGGAGGGGGAGGGGAGGAAGGGTCGTTAGGAGAGGAGGGAGGAGGGGAGGGGAGGGGAGAGGAGGGGAGGGAGGAGGAGAGGGGAGAGGAGGGGAGGGAGGAGGAGAGGGGAGAGGAGAGGAGGGGAGGGGAGAGGAGGGGAAGGGTATGGGTGTCTGGCTCGGTCTACTCCCCCACCTCTCTCTCTCTCTCTCTCTCTCTCTCTCTCTCTCTCTCTCTCTCTCTCTCTCTCTCTCTTCCCCCTACCTCCCTATTCTCCCTCCCCCCCCCACACACACACACGGGTGACCATTTCACATTTACATATATATTGCATCAGAAAATATTCCATATATATATATATATATATATATATATATATATATATATATATATATATATATATATTATGGATTTGGATGTTATTATTGTTTTATGAGAGAAATATAAGACAATACTTGAACACGACGGTATACGACCCTTTGAGCACGACGGTACGACCCTTGAGCACGACGGTATACGAGCCTTGAGCACGACGGTATACGACCCTTTGAGCACGACGGTATACGACCCTTGAGCACGACGGTATACGACCCTTGAACACGACGGTATACGACCCTTGAACACGACGGTATACGACCCTTGAGCACGACGGTATACGACCCTTGAACACGACGGTATACGAGCCTTGAGCACGACGGTATACGACCCTTGAGCACGACGGTATACGACCCTTGAGCACGACGGTACGACCCTTGAACACGACGGTATACGACCCTTTGAGCACGACGGTACGACCCTTGAGCGCGACGGTATACGAGCCTTGAGCACGACGGTATACGACCCTTGAGCACGACGGTATACGAGCCTTGAGCACGACGGTATACGACCCTTTGAGCACGACGGTATACGACCCTTGAGCACGACGGTACGACCCTTGAACACGACGGTATACGACCCTTTGAGCACGACGGTACGACCCTTGAGCACGACGGTATACGAGCCTTGAGCACGACGGTATACGACCCTTGAGCACGACGGTATACGACCCTTGAGCACGACGGTATACGACCCTTGAACACGACGGTATACGACCCTTGAGCACGACGGTATACGACCCTTGAGCACGACGGTATACGACCCTTGAGCACGACGGTTAGTTGACCCTAGTGAGGATAGGTCAACCTTATAGGTCAACCTTATAGAGGTTGACCCTAGTGAGGATAGGTTAACCCTGTATAGGTTACCCTAGTGAGGATAGGTCAACCCTATAGAGGTTGACCCTAGTGAGGATAGGTTAACCCTGTATAGGTTACCCTAGTGAGGATAGGTTGACCCTAGTGAGGATAGGTTGACCCTAGTGAGGATAGGTTGTCCTTAGTGAGGATAGGTTGACCCTATAGAGGTTGACCCTAGTGAGGATAGGTTGACCCTATAGAGGTTGACCCTAGTGAGGATAGGTCAACCCTATAGAGGTTGACCCTAGTGAGGATAGGTTGACCCTATAGAGGTTGACCCTAGTGAGGTTAGAGCCAAGGAAGCAGAGGTTAGTGTACCAGGCTCGCGATAGGTTGTGGGTGAGCAGTGGCGTGCCCCAGGGGGTCTGTCTTGGGCCAACTGCTGGTGCTCATGGTGAGTGACCGACTGGACTCTTAACCTGTGTTTGCAGATGATGCCGTGGTCATGAGAGAGAGAGAGAGAGAGAGAGAGAGAGAGAGAGAGAGAGAGAGAGAGAGAGAGAGAGAGCATCGGCTTACAAGGGGACCTTGACAATAATGACATTCTCACTGTAGACCATAATTGAATTATGGCCCTTACGTCTGGTCCACGAACCTAAAGAACTACAAATATGTAAATGAGAAGTAAACAAGTACAAATATGTAAATGAGAAGTAAACAAGTACAAATATGTAAATGAGAAGTAAACAAGTACAAATATGTAAATGAGAAGTAAACAAGTACAAATATGTAAATGAGAAGTAAACAAGTACAAATATGTAAATGAGAAGTAAACAAGTACAAATATGTAAATGAGAAGGGCGAGAGTAGATGGGCGGTGCCTCACGTCAGAGACACTGAACTACAGTGAGAGGCTGAGAGCTAATATAGTGGGGCCAACCATGGAGGGAGAGAAGAGAGAGGGGTGACTTGATCACGGCCTTGTTAATCATGTTTGGGGGGCGCCAGTGACACTGGCAGTAGAATGAATGAAGGTTGGATGGGAAGTGTCCAAGACATTGAGCTGGCTGGCCTACCTCCCCTCAATACTGTCCAAGTGGGTCACAATTAATGTGCACACACACACACACACACACACACACACACACACACACACACATCACGCTCAAAGGGTTAAAAAATGACATGTATACATATTTGCTCTCATATTGACTTCTCCCGTTTTCTTTCTGGTATTGAACCCGGGTTTCGGGGTGTGCGCTTTTGTTGGCCGGAGGTCTAAATTACTTTATGTTTTCCTTGACGATTTATTGTCATAATTCGTTGCTAATTTGCCCATACGTTAAGCCTGTATTCCTACTTTGAAATACGTTCGTATTTCGTATGATATTTCAGAGAACGAATATTGATCATAAGATTTCTCTTAGTAAGCGATATTGACAGCTATATGAAATATATGTCCTGGACTATTTCTTGATATTCTTTCCCTCTAAGTGTAAAAACTCATTCAAGCGAATTCATTTACCTTTACGTAGAAAAAAAGGAAAAAAAAAATGAACGCCGTCAATTTACGCTCGTTTTCTCTTGGCGGGAAATATTGTAAACATGGCCTTTGTCAAGTATTTTCACGCTATCATATATTGAGTTATTCTGCGCTGTCATATGTATATCTAGTATTCTGCACTGTCCAATAACATTGTATTTATACGAGAAATAACCATAATTATCTATCGATCGACCGTTGTGTCTTGGAGGGAAACATTTTTTTTGTGTATACATGTCGTCCCTTCCCCCCCCCCCCCCTCCCTTCTTGCTGCCGGCACTGTTTTGATTCCATTTATATCATTGGTAGGAAAACAGGCTGTTTTCCCCCGGCACCCAAAGTTTGTCTTTTATATCAAATGATTTCTCTGGAATGATGCTGTGTGAAGAGTGAATAATGTTGCAGGAAACGTCAGGGAGCCAGTCAACCATTTCTCAAAGTGGTCCGGTACGATATGACTCGTCATCACACACAGAGAGAGCCAGCCCTCCCGCGCTGCCAGCCGTTCGGAATATGAAATGAAAGCGGAAATTGAATTCGGGATATATTTATTTGAGAGAGAGAGAGAGAGAGAGAGAGAGAGAGAGAGAGAGAGAGAGAGAGAGAGAGAGAGAGAGCAACGTTTATTCGCTCTAAGTGTCGGCGTATTATATCGTCCTGTCTTCGTCTGTATAAGAATTCGAGATTGGCAACATGTCCGCCATGTTGCATCTACCGAATTTTTTTTTTTATATATATATTTTATTATTCCTTATTCATCACCTCTCTCCCTGTTGTGTTCCATGTATGGAGACCTACGCTAGGGTATTTTCAAAGATAAATTCTTTTCTTTTAGTTATGTGAAGTCATTTTTAAATACTATATTTATTTTTCCAAATGTCGCCAATTGAAAGTATGCAAAATGGTTGCCATATTTTGATTTATTATTGCTAATGCAAAGTATTCTTCAGAGAAAGATCTTAACATTTACTTACATAATATTAACCCTTCCATATCCTCAAGCTCTCTGTCTTTCCCAGTCCTTTCCCTTTAACCATTCCATTTCCCCCCCTTCCATAATACTTACACGATCAAAATATCTTCTAAAATATTCTTACAATATTCTTGTTTCCCCCATCTCCTGTATTTCTAGTATGCACTTTATTAATCCAAAATATTCCTCCCATCTCCCTACCTGCACCCCATCACTCCCCTTCACTCCCCCTTTCTCTTCCACATATTCTCAAAATATTCCACAAATTCACTTCGGCTCAAAAGTTATTGATCCCATTTTCTTTTTGCCTATTTTTTTTTTTTCATCCTGTCCAAAATATATTCCTCCCATTTTCTTTCTGTCTGTAATGTCTGTCTACTTCCTGTGTCTTACTCTTCTCTCTTACAATATGCCTCCCTTTACAATACTTACCCCCTCCCCATGCCTCCATCACCCCCATTTCCTCCACTTTCCCATTTCTCCCCTATTTCCTCCGTCCCCATTTCTTCCACTCCCCTATTTCACTCCCCTATTTCCTCCATACCCCATTTCTCCCCTATTTCCTCCACTCCCCTATTTTACTCCCCTATTTCCTCCATTCCCCCATTTCTCCCCTATTTCCTCCACTCCATATTTCCTCCACTCCCCTATTTCCTCCATTCCCATTTCTCCCCTATTTCCTCCACTCCATATTTCCTCCACTCCCCTATTTCACTCCCCAATTTCCTCCATACCCCATTTCTCCCCTATTTCCTCCACTCCCCTATTTTACTCCCCTATTTCCTCCATTTCCCCCATTTCTCCCCTATTTCCGCCCTCCCCATTTCCTCCACTCCCCTATTTCCTCCATTCCGCCATTTCTCCCCTATTTCCTCCACTCCATATTTCCTCCACTCCCCTATTTCACTCCCCAATTTCCTCCACTTCCCCCATTTTACTCCGCTATTTCCTCCTCTCTCCCATTCCACTCCCCAATTTCACTGCCCCATTTCCTCCACTCCCCCATTCCACTCCCCAATTTCACTGCCCCATTTCCTCCACTACCCCATTCCACTCCCCTATTTCACTCCCCTATTTCCTCCACTCCCCAATTTCACTGCCCCATTTCCTCCACTCCCCCATTCCACTCCCCTATTTCACTGCCCCATTTCCTCCACTCCCCCATTCCACTCCCCTATTTCACTGCCCCATTTCCTCCACTCCCCCATTCCACTCCCCTGTTTCCACCACTCCAACATTCCATTCTATTGACATCCCTCTCCCATTTCTGACGACAATACCCCTCTCCCACACACCCCGCGCCACCATGATCTCCCTCCCATTCAGAGCCGGAAGGGGGCCATCAGTGGCCCCGGGGGGCGGGGCGGGGCGGGGCGGGGGGCGGGGCAGAGAAGGCTTGTGGTGTCGTCTTATCATTGACCCTTTCCACCCCCTCACACTTCCAGACCCTGCCTGGAATACACCCTACACCCCCTACCCCCCCTCACACTTCCAGACCCCGCCTGGAATACACCCTACAACCCCCCTACCCCCCTCCTCACACTTCCAGACCCCGCCTGGGAATACAACCTACACCCCCCTACCCCCTTCCTCACACTTCCAGACCCCCGCCTGGAATACAACCTACACCCATCACCCCCCTCCTCACACTTCCAGACCCCGCCTGGAATACACCCTACACCCCCCTACCCCCTCCTCACACTTCCAGACCCCGCCTGGAATACACCCTACACCCCCCTACCCCCCCTCCTCACACTTCCAGACCCCGCCTGGAATACACCCTACACCCCCTACCCCCCCTCCTCACACTTCCAGACCCCGCCTGGAATACACCCTACACCCCCTACCCCCCCTCCTCACACTTCCAGACCCCGCCTGGAATACACCCTACACCCCCACCCCCCCCCGCCCCGATCACCCCCTACCCCCCCTCCTCACACTTCCAGACCCCGCCTGGAATACACCCTACACCCCCTACCCCCCCTCCTCACACTTCCAGACCCCGCCTGGAATACACCCTACACCCCCTACCCCCCCCTCCCACACTTCCAGACCCCGCCTGGAATACACCCTACACCCCCTACCCCCCTCCTCACACTTCCAGACCCCGCCTGGAATACACCTACCCTCTACCCCCCTACACACCGCCCCCGGAATCACCCTACCCCCCCCCTCCTCACACTTCCAGACCCCGCCTGGAATACACCCTACACCCCCTCACCCCCCCTCACACTTCCAGACCCCGCCTGGAATACACCCTACACCCCTTACCCCCCTCCTCACACTTCCAGACCCCGCCTGGAATACACCCTACACCCATCACCCCCCCTCCTCACACTTCCAGACCCTGCCTGGAATACACCCTACACCTCCCTACCCCCCTCACACTTCCAGACCCCGCCTGGAATACACCCTACACCCATCACCCCCCTCCTCACACTTCCAGACCCCGCCTGGAATACACCCTACACCCATCACCCCCCTCCTCACACTTCCAGACCCCGCCTGGAATACACCCTACACCCCCTACCCCCTCCTCACACTTCCAGACCCCGCCTGGAATACACCCTACACCCCCTACCCCCTTCCTCACACTTCCAGACCCCGCCTGGAATACACCCTACACCCATCACCCCCTACCCCCTTCCTCACACTTCCAGACCCCGCCTGGAATACACCCTACACCCATCACCCCCCCTCGTCACACTTCCAGACCCCGCCTGGAATACACCCTACACTCATCACCCTCCTCACACTTCCAGACCCTGCCTGGAATACACCCTACACCCATCACCCTCCTCACACTTCCAGACCCTGCCTGGAATACACCCTACACTCCCCTACCCCCCCTCCTCACACTTCCAGACCCCGCCTGGAATACACCCTACACCTCCCTCTACCCCCCTCCTCACACTTCCAGACCCGCCTGGAATACACCGTACCCCCCCCCCCCTCCTCACACTTCCAGACACCGCCTGGAATACACCCTACACCCCCTACCCCCCTCCTCACACTTCCAAACCCCGCCTGGAATACACCCTATCCCCCTACCCCCCTCCTCACACTTCCAGACCCCGCCTGGAATACACCCTACACCCCCTACCCCCCCCTCACACTTCCAGACCCTGCCTGGAATACACCCTACACCTCCCTACCCCCCTCACACTTCCAGACCCCGCCTGGAATACACCCTACACCCATCACCCCCCTCCTCACACTTCCAGACCCCGCCTGGAATACACCCTACACCCATCACCCTCCTCACACTTTCAGACCCTGCCTGGAATACACCCTACACCCCCCTACCCCCCTCCCCTCCTCACACTTCCAGACCCCGCCTGGAATACACCCTACACCCCTTACCCCCCTACCCTCCTCACACATCCAGACCTGACTGGAATACACCCTACACCCCCCTACCCCCCTCCCCTCCTCACACTTCCAGACCCCGCCTGGAATACACCCTACACCCCGCTACCCCCTTCCTCACACTTCCAGACCCCGCCTGGAATACACGCTACACCCATCACCCCCCCTACCCCCGTCCTCACACTTCCAGACCCCGCCTGGAATACACCCTACACCCATCACCCCCCTACCCCCTTCCTCACACTTCCAGACCCCTGCCTGGAATACACCCTACACCCCGCTACCCCCTTCCTCACACTTCCAGACCCCGCCTGGAATACACGCTACACCCATCACCCCCCTACCCCCTTCCTCACACTTCCAGACCCCGCCTGGAATACACCCTACACCCATCACCCCCCTACCCCCTTCCTCACACTTCCAGACCCCTGCCTGGAATACACCCTACACCCCCTGCCCCCCTCACACTTCCAGACCCTGCCTGGAATACACCCTACACCCCCTGCCCCCCCCTTATAC
>NC_092257.1:6540549-6548049 GCF_036320965.1 Panulirus ornatus
TGAAACCGCACTGCTCTTCCCCAATCTGATGCTCTGTACATGCCTTCACCCTCTCAATCAATACCCTCCCATATAATTTACCAGGAATACTCAACAAACTTATACCTCTGTAATTTGAGCACTCACTCTTATCCCCTTTGCCTTTGTACAATGGCACTATGCAAGCATTCCGCCAATCCTCAGGCACCTCACCATGAGTCATACATACATTAAATAACCTTACCAACCAGTCAACAATACAGTCACCCCCTTTTTTAATAAATTCCACTGCAATACCATCCAAACCTGCTGCCTTGCCGGCTTTCATCTTCCGCAAAGCTTTTACTACCTCTTCTCTGTTTACCAAATCATTTTCCCTAATATATATATGTATATTACGTTGGAGGTTCCAATCACAGACAAAAGTCTGCTTCAAGCCAGAGTCTAAATAGAAATACGGGAAAGGATTATAAAAAGGAGGAAGAAAGAAAAAGGAAAACACACAAGGGAAAGCAATTACGAATTTGGGTAGAAGTGGGAAACCCTCCTTATCTCTGGTGGGAAAGACATGCCACGTCATAACTGTTGTGGGAAAGTCACGAGAAAGTGTGGGGTGTAGTAGCGGGTAAGTGTGGGGTGTAGTAAGGGGTAAGGTTAAGTGTGGGGTGTAGTAACGGGTAAGGTTAAGTGTGGGGTGTAGTAAGGGTTAAGTGTGGGGTGTAGTAAGGGGTAAGGTTAAGTGTGGGGTGTAGTAAGGGGTAAGGTTAAGTGTAGGGTGTAGTAAGGGGTAAGGTTAAGTGTAGGGTGTAGTAAGGGGTAAGGTTAAGTGTGGGGTGTAGTAAGGGTTAAGTGTGGGGGAAGTGGAGGGGGGGGGGGTTGTTATGTGTGACATGACCTTTGACCTCTCTTCTGACCCCGTGCCTAAGGTCAGGGGGGTTTGTGGTCCTGGTGTGGGGTAAACTGGGTTTACCCCCCCACCTGAAGGTCATCACCAGCTACTTAAGTAAAGTGGGGGAGGAGGGGGGGTGGTACTTACTTATATAAGTTGGGTGTGTAAAGTGTTGGTGGTGTATACATAACAGAAGACCCTGATGGTCTATGACCAGGTTATCTGCTGGACATGGGAAGGACAGATAACATGCATGTAAACTAATACTGTTGGGTTTACAATTTTTTTTGTGTAAACTAGACAATTTGCATAATCCAAATTTGGTTATCTAAGGATACTCCTGTAGGTGTTTAGTCCCTGGGTTTACTTTAGTTTACATCTGGTTCCTTAAGTTTACCTTTTTGGTTACTTTATATCGGGATACTTCAGCAGATCTGTGGTTACTCTAGTTTACTTCTGGTTACTTCAGTTTACCCCTGGATAATTCAGTTTACTTCTAGCTGCTTCAGTTTAGCTCTGGGTACTTCAGTTTACCTCTGGCTGCGTCAGTTTACCTCTGGGTACTTCAGTTTACCTCTGGCTGCGTCAGTTTACCTCTGGGTACTTCAGTTTACCTCTAGGTGCTTCAGTTTACCCCTGGGTACTTCAGTGTACCTCTTGTATTTCAGTTTACCTCTGGGTACTTCAGTTTACCTCTGGCTGCTTCAGTATACCTCTGGGTACTTCAGTTTACCTCTGGCTGCTTCAGTTTACCTCTGGCTGCTTCATTTTACCTCTAGCTGCTTCAGTTTACCTCTGGCTGCTTCAGTATACCTCTGGGTACTTCAGTTTACCTCTGGCTGCTTCAGTTTACCTCTGGGTACTTCAGTTTACCTCTGGCTGCTTCAGTTTACCCCTGGGTACTTCAGTTTACCTCTGGCTGCTTCAGTATACCTCTGAGTCCTTCAGTTTACACTTAGTTTACAGGAACAAAATCGTTCTCGCACTTCCCGTGTTCTTCAAGGTATTGCCACGCATAAGATCATTCAAAAGGTGAAAGAATTCCAGATATAACCAATAAATCGCCAATATAACAAATACATCCCAAATATAACCAGTAAATCCCAAATATAACAAATAAATCCCAAATATAACCAATGAATCCCAAATATACCCAAAGAATCCCAAACAGAACCAATATATCCCAATTCTACCCAATAAATCCCAAATACAATCGATAGATCCCGAATACAACCAATAAATCCGATGTATTTCCATGATTGATCATGTCCCATCAGATTTCCCCCCCCCCCCCCCCGCCATGAAATCCCACTCCCTCTAAATCCCACACGGTCGGGATTTCACAAGTTAATCCCGGTTCGTGAGCGCGGATTCTCCCGCGTAAAATTGCGTTCGTGGATTACCTGTGGATTGCGAGGCGCGGGTAAATACTGAGCAGTCAGCCAGCCAGCCAGTGGCGGCCTTTTGATGGCCATTTTGCCGGGCCAAAAAGGCCTTTTGATGGCCATTTTGGCGGGGCAAAGAGGCCTTTTGATGGCCATTTTGGCGGGCCATAGAGGCCTTTTGATGGCCATTTTGGCGGGCCAAAGACGCCTTTTGATGGCCGTTTTGGCGGGCCATAGAGGCCTTTTGATTGCCATTTTGGCGGGCCAAAAAGGCCTTTTGGGATTTCAGCCTGTACACTGGTGACCCTGTGTACAGAGGGGCCGGAAAGAGTGCGTTCCTGTGTGACCCTGTGTAGAAAGGGGCCGGAAAGAGTGCGTTCCTGTGTGACCCTGTGTAGAAAGGGGCCGGAAAGAGTGCGTTCCTGTGTGACCCTGTGTAGAAGGGGGCCGGAAAGAGTGCGTTCCTTTGTAACCCTGTGTAGTGAGAGGCTGGAAAGAGTGCGTTCCTGTGTAACCCTGTGTGGTGAGAGGCTGGAAAGAGTGCGTTCCTGTGTAACCCTGTGTAGTGAGAGGCTGGAAAGAGTGCGTTCCTGTGTAACCCTGTGTAGTGAGAGGCTGGAAAGAGTGCGTTCTTGTGTAACCCTGTGTAGAGAGAGGCTGGAAAGAGTGCGTTCTTGTGTAACCCTGTGTAGAGAGAGGCTGGAAAGAGTGCGTTCTTGTGTAACCCTGTGTAGTGAGAGGCTGGAAAGAGTGCGTTCCTGTGTAACCCTGTGTAGTGAGAGACTGGAAAGAGTGCGTTCCTGTGTAACCCTGTGTAGTGAGAGGCTGGAAAGAGTGCGTTCTTATGTAACCCTGTGTAGAGAGAGGCTGGAAAGAGTGCGTTCTTGTGTAACCCTGTGTAGAGAGAGGCTGGAAAGAGTGCGTTCTTGTGTAACCCTGTGTAGAGAGAGGCTGGAAAGAGTGCGTTCGTGTGTAACCCTGTGTAGTGAGAGACTGGAAAGAGTGCGTTCCTGTGTAACCCTGTGTAGTGAGAGACTGGAAAGAGTGCGTTCTTGTGTAACCCTGTGTAGAGAGAGGCTGGAAAGAGTGCGTTCTTGTGTAACCCTGTGTAGTGAGAGGCTGGAAAGAGTGCGTTCCTGTGTAACCCTGTGTAGTGAGAGACTGGAAAGAGTGCGTTCCTGTGTAACCCTGTGTAGTGAGAGGCTGGAAAGAGTGCGTTCTTATGTAACCCTGTGTAGAGAGAGGCTGGAAAGAGTGCGTTCTTGTGTAACCCTGTGTAGAGAGAGGCTGGAAAGGGTGCGTTCCTGTGTAACCCTGGTGTATTGTAGGTATTGTAGACCTTGTATTGTAGGTATTGTAGATGACGCGACAATACAGCTGTATTCTACAACAATACTCTGTTATAGATGTACCGCCGCTGTAGCGTTGTGTTCTCTGAAGAACAGGGAAGAACAGCAGTGTGTGTTATTGTTCTACGACCGCTGGGTGAGAACATGTCTGTTCTTCACGACTTGAACAGTGGTGGTCAGTTATCACAAATTTCTCATTTGATTTCTCTCTCTCTCTAATTATCTTTCTTGAGATAATTCATTTAATAGATAAGTGATATTTAGTAATGAATATTACATCCATGTAATATATATATATATATATATATATATATATATATATATATATATATATATATATATATATATATATATATATATATATATATATATGAGAGGCAAGTGTTTTGGGAGCAGCTGAATGAGTGTGTTAGTGGTTTTGATGCACGAGACCGGGTTATAGTGATGGGTGATTTGAATGCAAAGGTGAGTAATGTGGCAGTTGAGGGAATAATTGGTATACATAGGGTGTTCAGTGTTGTAAATGGAAATGGTGAAGAGCTTGTAGATTTATGTGCTGAAAAAGGACTGATGATTGGGAATACCTGATTTAAAAAGCGAGATATACATAAGTATACTTATGTAAGTAGGAGAGATGGCCAGAGAGCGTTATTGGATTACGTGTTAATTGACAGGCGTGCGAAAGAGAGACTTTTGGATGTTAATGTGCTGAGAGGTGCAACTGGAGGGATGTCTGATCATTATCTTGTGGAGGCTAAGGTGAAGATTTGTATGGGTTTTCAGAAAAGAAGAGTGAATGTTGGGGTGAAGAGGGTGGTGAGAGTAAGTGAGCTTGGGAAGGAGACTTGTGTGAGGAAGTACCAGGAGAGACTGAGTACAGAATGGAAAAAGGTGAGAACAATGGAAGTAAGGGGAGTGGTGGAGGAATGGGATGTATTTAGGGAATCAGTGATGGATTGCGCAAAAGATGCTTGTGGCATGAGAAGAGGGGGAGATGGGTTTATTAGAAAGGGTAGTGAGTGGTGGGATGAAGAAGTAAGAGTATTAGTGAAAGAGAAGAGAGAGGCATTTGGACGATTTTTGCAGGGAAAAAATGCAATTGAGTGGGAGATGTATAAAAGAAAGAGACAGGAGGTCAAGAGAAAGGTGCAAGAGGTGAAAAAAAGGGCAAATGAGAGTTGGGGTGAGAGAGTATCATTAAATTTTAGGGAGAATAAAAAGATGTTCTGGAAGGAGGTAAATAAAGTGCGTAAGACAAGGGAGCAAATGGGAACTTCAGTGAAGGGCGCAAATGGGGAGGTGATAACAAGTAGTGGTGATGTGAGAAGGAGATGGAGTGAGTATTTTGAAGGTTTGTTGAATGTGTTTGATGATAGAGTGGCAGATATAGGGTGTTTTGGTCGAGGTGGTGTGCAAAGTGAGAGGGTTAGGGAAAATGATTTGGTAAACAGAGAAGAGGTAGTGAAAGCTTTGCGGAAGATGAAAGCCGGCAAGGCAGCAGGTTTGGATGGTATTGCAGTGGAATTTATTAAAAAAGGGGGTGACTGTATTGTTGACTGGTTCGTAAGGTTATTTAATGTATGTTTGACTCATGGTGAGGTGCCTGAGGATTGGCGGAATGCGTGCATAGTGCCATTGTACAAAGGCAAAGGGGATAAGAGTGAGTGCTCAAATTACAGAGGTATAAGTTTGTTGAGTATTCCTGGTAAATTATATGGGAGGGTATTGATTGAGAGGGTGAAGGCATGTACAGAGCATCAGATTGGGGAAGAGCAGTGTGGTTTCAGAAGCGGTAGAGGATGTGTGGATCAGGTGTTTGCTTTGAAGAATGTATGTGAGAAATACTTAGAAAAGCAAATGGATTTGTATGTAGCATTTATGGATCTGGAGAAGGCATATGATAGAGTTGATAGAGATGCTCTGTGGAAGGTATTAAGAATATATGTTGTGGGAGGCAAGTTGTTAGAAGCAGTGAAAAGTTTTTATCGAGGATGTAAGGCATGTGTACGCGTAGGAAGAGAGGAAAGTGATTGGTTCTCAGTGAATGTAGGTTTGCGGCAGGGGTGTGTGATGTCTCCATGGTTGTTTAATTTGTTTATGGATGGGGTTGTTAGGGAGGTAAATGCAAGAGTTTTGGAAAGAGGGGCAAGTATGAAGTCTGTTGGGGATGAGAGAGCTTGGGAAGTGAGTCAGTTGTTGTTCGCTGATGATACAGCGCTGGTGGCTGATTCATGTGAGAAACTGCAGAAGCTGGTGACTGAGTTTGGTAAAGTGTGTGAAAGAAGAAAGTTAAGAGTAAATGTGAATAAGAGCAAGGTTATTAGGTACAGTAGGGTTGAGGGTCAAGTCAATTGGGAGGTGAGTTTGAATGGAGAAAAACTGGAGGAAGTGAAGTGTTTTAGATATCTGGGAGTGGATCTGGCAGCGGATGGAACCATGGAAGCGGAAGTGGATCATAGGGTGGGGGAGGGGGCGAAAATTCTGGGAGCCTTGAAGAATGTGTGGAAGTCGAGAACATTATCTCGGAAAGCAAAAATGGGTATGTTTGAAGGAATAGTGGTTCCAACAATGTTTATGGTTGCGAGGCGTGGGCTATGGATAGAGTTGTGCGCAGGAGGATGGATGTGCTGGAAATGAGATGTTTGAGGACAATGTGTGGTGTGAGGTGGTTTGATCGAGTAAGTAACGTAAGGGTAAGAGAGATGTGTGGAAATAAAAAGAGCGTGGTTGAGAGAGCAGAAGAGGGTGTTTTGAAATGGTTTGGGCACATGGAGAGAATGAGTGAGAAAAGATTGACCAAGAGGATATATGTGTCGGAGGTGGAGGGAACGAGGAGAAGAGGGAGACCAAATTGGAGGTGGAAAGATGGAGTGAAGAAGATTTTGTGTGATCGGGGCTAGAACATGCAGGAGGGTGAAAGGAGGGCAAGGAATAGAGTGAATTGGAGCGATGTGGTATACCGGGGTTGACGTGCTGTCAGTGGATTGAATCAAGGCATGTGAAGCGTCTGGGGTAAACCATGGAAAGCTGTGTAGGTATGTATATTTGCGTGTGTGGGCGTATGTATATACATGTGTATGGGGGGGGGGGGGTGGCCCATTTCTTTCGTCTGTTTCCTTGCGCTAACTCGCAAACGCGGGAGACAGCGACAAAGCAAAAAAAAAAAAAAAAAAAATATATATATATATATATATATATATATATATATATATATATATATATATATATATATATTTTATATATATATATATATATATATATATATATATATATATATATATATATATATATATATATATATATATATATATATATGCAGTATCTGGGCCGGCCCGTTATGCGCCCGTTGTGTGTGTGTGTGTGTGTGTGTGTCAACAAAGCCCAACTCGCAACATATCGCACAGTGCGAAAGTTCTGAAGAGGTCGGAGCGTTAGGTTAGGCTTTCGCACCGTCGCTGATTACACACACACGCACGCACACACGCACGAATATACTGCCCTATGAACGCACGGTTTTCGTCGAACGCATAGCTCCCTCCAGCCGCCAGGATTCGAACCCAGGACCTTATGCGTGGGTAGGTCGAGGTAGCGATCCCGCCTACCACGCATAAGTTCCTGGGTTCGAATCCTGTGGTTTACCGGACTGTTCTGAGAGTGGGGGTCGTTTTGGGATGTCCATCTTGACGACCCTTGAGTACGGACGGACGTACGACCCCTTTTGAGCACAGAGGTACGACCCTTGAGGTACGGACGTACGACCCCTTTTGAGTACAGAGGTACGACCCTTGAGGTACGGACGTACGACCCCTTTTGAGTACAGAGGTACGACCCTTGCGGTACGGATGTACGACCCCTTTTGAGTACAGAGGTACGACCCTTGAGTACGGACGGACGTACG
>NC_092257.1:6555549-6560185 GCF_036320965.1 Panulirus ornatus
TCAGGTCATGGGTCAATCATGTTACGACATGGTCAGGTCAAGGGTCACTAATGTGACGACATGGTCAGGTCAAGGGTCACTCATGTGACGACATGGTCAGGTCAAGGGTCACTCATGTGACGACATGGTCAGGTCAAGGGTCACTCATGTGACATGGTCAGGTCAAAGGTCACTAATGTGACGACATGGTCAGATGAAGGGTCACTAATGTGACGACATGGTCAGGTCAAAGGTCACAAATGTGACGACATGGTCTGGTCAAGGGTCACTAATGTGACGACATGGTTAGGTCAAAGGTCACTCATGTGACGACATGGTCAGGTCAAGGATCACTAATGTGACGACATGGTCAGGTCAAGGGTCACTAATGTGACGACATGGTCAGGTCAAGGGTCACTAATGTGACGACATTGTCAGGTCAAGGGTCACTCATGTGACGACACGCTCAGGTCAAGGGTCACTAATGTGACGACATGGTCAGGTCAAGGGTCACTAATGTGACGACATGGTCAGGTCAAGGGTCACTAATGTGACGACATTGTCAGGTCAAGGGTCACTCATGTGACGACATGGTCAGGTCAAGGGTCACTTATGTGACGACATGGTCAGGTCAAGGGTCACTAGTGTGACGACGTGGTCAGGTCATGGGTCAATCATGTTACGACATGGTCAGGTCAAGGGTCACTAATGTGACGACATGGTCAGGTCAAGGGTCACTCATGTGACGACATGGTCAGGTCAAGGGTCACTAGTGTGACGACGTGGTCAGGTCAT
The DNA here is from genome assembly GCF_036320965.1 of Panulirus ornatus. Lineage (NCBI taxonomy): Eukaryota > Metazoa > Arthropoda > Malacostraca > Decapoda > Palinuridae > Panulirus > Panulirus ornatus. Next base: position 6,556,324 of record NC_092257.1, read on the forward strand.
GGGTCAATCATGTTACGACATGGTCAGGTCAAGGGTCACTAATGTGACGACATGGTCAGGTCAAGGGTCACTCGTGACGACATGGTCAGGTCAAGGGTCACTCATGTGACGACATGGTCAGGTCAAGGGTCACTCATGTGACGACATGGTCAGGTCAAAGGTCGCTAATGTGACGACATGGTCAGATCAAGGGTCACTAATGTGACGACATGGTCAGGTCAAAGGTCACAAATGTGACGACATGGTCTGGTCAAGGGTCACTAATGTGACGACATGGTTAGGTCAAAGGTCACTCGTGTGACGACATGGTCAGGTCAAGGGTCACTAATGTGACGACATGGTCAGGTCAAGGGTCACTAATGTGACGACATTGTCAGGTCAAGGGTCACTCATGTGACGACACGCTCAGGTCAAGGGTCACTAATGTGACATGGTCAGGTCAAGGGTCACTAATGTGACGACATGGTCAGGTCAAGGGTCACTCATGTGACGACATGGTCAGGTCAAGGGTCGCTAATGTGACGATACGTTCAGGTCAAAGGTCACAAATGTGACGACATGGTCAGGTCAAGGGTCGCTAATGTGACGATACGTTCAGGTCAAAGGTCACAAATGTGACGACATGGTTAGGTCAAAGGTCACTAATGTGACGACATGGTCAGGTCAAGGGTCACTCATGTGACGACATGGTCAGGTCAAGGGTCACTAATGTGACGACATGGTCAGGTCAAGGGCCACTCATGTGACGACATGGTCAGGTCAAGGGTCACTCATGTGACGACACTTTCAGGTCAAAGGTCACCAGTAGTTCCTGGATAAAACGAGAAATAGATTTTGAGAGGGAATTAGACATTTTTTGTCATCACAATTATGTAGTCAATATCGACATATTTTAATATCTTTTTCTCGTCGATATTTCCTTTCTCCAATATTATTCGCTATTAATCAATACTCCCGATGGAGTATATTTGATTAGTCTCTATCGTCTTTTTAATAGACATATGATATGATTTTGTAATTAAAAGACACGTAACAGTCAACTAAACATTCTGTTTAAGTTAGTCCTCAAGAAATTTAAATAACAGAAAATGGGTTGAAATTACCATTTGAGAAAATGAAGTTTTGAAGGGTAATCTAAAGTATTTCCTACTACCGGGTCCTGTTTTGAATATAGACGTCATTTATAGCAAATTATACGATCAGGCCTACTTCTTCCTCTTCATATTTATATCTTGATTCTTTAAGAGTTATAGTAGATGTTTTTATGCTTATTTCATTATCATTTTCTATGCAGGTTTCGAAAAGGTATGGTTAGAATAGCGTAGAAATGATCGACAAAATATTTGGTTTCTTCTCCCATTTAATTTTTTATGATAGAAAATGAATTCTAACAATTTTAGAAAATGGATTTAGCATGGGTACCTAATATAAATAATACTAGTCATTTGTGGTGTCGAATAAAGACGTTGTGTATAAAAATTAATGTGTTAATTCTATGCATGTAACCAACTGTATCTTGATGAAGCAAAATGTCTTTCTAATTCATTTGCATATCCTCCTCCGTCATTATACGCTAAGCTTATTAACTTTACAAACGACATAGAAAGCCATAAATGTGTATCAATCCCCTTCGTAAAAATTGATAGTATATATATATAATATATATATATATATATATATATATATATATATATATATATATATATATATATATATATATATATATATGTTTACTAAATGGCGTCCTAGCTTCGTCTCTTCGTTTAATATCAAATGACTGTTATATTTCTCTCTTGTGTCTTCCCTGATGATGTGATTATTACACGAAAGTGCACTTGGGAACTTTTCGTTTTTCATTTTCCCCGTGGACTCAAAGGAATATATATGTATATGTGTATGTGTATGTATGAGTCAATTTCTCATGTATAGATCGTTATTTCTAATGGTGAATTTTGATTTTTTTTCAATCCGAATAAGCAATTTGGGAAGCAATAGATAAGTTTTTTTTCATTTAAGAGTTTGAGTTTAATTGAGACGTTTAGGTTGGCAGCGAAGGCTGTTGTATTATTACAGGAGGAGAGGGTAGGGTTGATCACCTGGCTGGGGGGGGGGGAGCGGTAAGGTAATTAGCCTGCTATACTCTGCTACTGAGAGGAGAAGGGGTGGGAGGGGGGGGGTCCCCGCTGCAGCTGACAGCTCTCCTGTTTGAAGCCAGGGTAGATGATCGTGGCTTTGTGGATGGTGTGTATACGCCCTTGTTATTCCCTCCTCCTCTCCTCTTCTTCTTCTTCTTCTTCTTCTTCTTCTTCTTCTTCTTCTTCTTCTTCGGCCCACAGTCAACCCAGCTGTTCATCCATCTCCAGAGGTTGGTCGATAAACTGGGTACCTGGCTCAGGCTAGGGTATATATATATATATATATATATATATATATATATATATATATATATATATATATATATATATATATATATTTATTTTTATTTTATTTTATTATACTTTGTCGCTGTCTCCCGCGTTTGCGAGGTAGCGCAAGGAAACAGACGAAAGAAATGGCCCAACCCCCCCCCCCCCCATACACATGTATATACATACGTCCACACACGCAAATATACATACCTACACAGCTTTCCATGGTTTACCCCAGACGCTTCACATGCCTTGATTCAATCCACTGACAGCACGTCAACCCCGGTATACCACATCGCTCCAATTCACTCTATTCCTTGCCCTCCTTTCACCCTCCTGCATGTTCAGGCCCCCATCACACAAAATCTTTTTCACTCCATCTTTCCACCTCCAATTTGGTCTCCCACTTCCTCGTTCCCTCCACCTCCGACACATATATCCTCTTGGTCAATCTTTCCTCACTCATTCTCTCCATGTGCCCAAACCATTTCAAAACACCCTCTTCTGCTCTCTCAACCACGCTCTTTTTATTTCCACACATCTCTCTTACCCTTACGTTACTCACTCGATCAAACCACCTCACACCACACATTGTCCTCAAACATCTCATTTCCAGCACATCCATCCTCCTGCGCACAACTCTATCCATAGCCCACGCCTCGCAACCATACAACATTGTTGGAACCACTATTCCTTCAAACATACCCATTTTTGCTTTCCGAGATAATGTTCTCGACTTCCACACATTCTTCAAGGCCCCCAGAATTTTCGCCCCCTCCCCCACCCTATGATCCACTTCCGCTTCCATGGTTCCATCCGCTGCCAGATCCACTCCCAGATATCTAAAACACTTCACTTCCTCCAGTTTTCTCCATTCAAACTCACCTCCCAATTGACTTGACCCTCAACCCTACTGTATCTAATAACCTTGCTCTTATTCACATTTACTCTTAACTTTCTTCTTCCACACACTTTACCAAACTCAGTCACCAGCTTCTGCAGTTTCTCACATGAATCAGCCACCAGCGCTGTATCATCAGCGAACAACAACTGACTCACTTCCCAAGCTCTCTCATCCCCAACAGACTTCATACTTGCCCCTCTTTCCAAAACTCTTGCATTTACCTCCCTAACAACCCCATCCATAAACAAATTAAACAACCATGGAGACATCACACACCCCTGCCGCAAACCTACATTCACTGAGAACCAATCACTTTCCTCTCTTCCTACACGTACACATGCCTTACATCCTCGATAAAAACTTTTCACTGCTTCTAACAACTTTCCTCCCACACCATATATTCTTAATACCTTCCACAGAGCATCTCTATCAACTCTATCATATGCCTTCTCCAGATCCATAAATGCTACATACAAGTCATTTGCTTTTCTAAGTATTTCTCACATACATTCTTCAAAGCAAACACCTGATCCACACATCCTCTACCACT
>NC_092257.1:6560285-6562785 GCF_036320965.1 Panulirus ornatus
CTCTCTCTCTCTCTCTCTCTCTCTCTCTCTCTCTCTCTCTCTCCTCTCTCTCTCTCTCTCTCTCTCTGCTTTGTTATCCTTTTCTTCCACTGTTTTTAAAGGGACTGCATTGTTTTTTTTTTCAGCGGAACAGTGTTAATGTTCAGGCCAGACCTACCTCGACTGGAACGTGGGTTTGTGTGTCTCATGTAAATCTCTCTCTCTCTCTCTCCTCTCTCTCTTCTCTCTCTCTCTCTCTCTCTCTCTCTTCTCTCTGCAAGGGCAAAAATCTTCACTGTGCACCCTCCTCCCTCCCTTTTCCTCACCAACAAAAAGAAAAGAGTCCACCAAATTCTTTTTAACACAATCAGTCACCCTCCCACCATACGTGCACCTTGCCAACAAAGCTTAGGAGACTAGTTCCTGTGCGACTCATACTCTCAACCTCCACTCCATTATCCTTTATATACTGCGACGATCACTGCCATTCTTCCGCTCATCTGGGAACTGACCATTAATTCCAGGCTTGTGTACCTCACATTCCTCATACATTATCCATACCAGCTTCACGTCCAATCTTGACCGTAACGCTCAACCACACTCTCTCTCGCATATATATATATATATATATATATATATATATATATATATATATATATATATATATATATATATTATATATATATATATATATATATATATATATATATATGAGTGAATGTTGGGGTGAAGAGGGTGGTGAGAGTAAGTGAGCTTGGGAAGGAGACCTGTGTGAGGAAGTACCAGGAGAGACTGAGTACAGAATGGAAAAAGGTGAGAGCAATGGAAGTAAGGGGAGTGGGGGAGGAATGGGATGTATTTAGGGAATCAGTGATGGATTGCGCAAAAGATGCTTGTGGCATGAGAAGTGTGGGAGGTGGGTTGATTAGAAAGGGTAGTGAGTGGTGGGATGAAGAAGTAATATTATTAGTGAAAGAGAAGAGAGAGGCATTTGGACGATTTTTGCAGGGAAAAAATGCAATTGAGTGGGAGATGTATAAAAGAAAGAGACAGGAGGTCAAGAGAAAGGTGCAAGAGGTGAAAAAGAGGGTAAATGAGAGTTGGGGTGAGAGAGTATCATTAAATTTTAGGGAGAATAAAAAGATGTTCTGGAAGGAGGTAAATAAAGTGCGTAAGACAAGGGAGCAAATGGGAACTTCAGTGAAGGGCACAAATGGGGAGGTGATAACAAGTAGTGGTGATGTGAGGAGATGGAGTGAGTATTTTGAAGGTTTGTTGAATGTGTTTGATGATAGAGTGGCAGATATAGGGTGTTTTTGTCGAGGTGGTGTGCAAAGTGAGAGGGTTAGGGAAAATGATTTGGTAAACAGAGAAGAGGTAGTAAAAGCTTTGCGGAAGATGAAAGCCGGCAAGGCAGCGGGCTTGGATGGTATTGCAGTGGAATTTATTAAAAAATGGGGTGACTGTATTATTGACTGGCTGGTAAGGTTATTTAATGTATGTATGACTCATGGTGAGGTGCCTGAGGATTGGTGGAATGAGTGCATAGTGCCATTGTACAAAGGGGGTAAGAGTGAGTGCTCAAATTTCAGAGGTATAAGTTTGTTGAGTATTCCTGGTAAATTATATGGGAGGGTATTGATTGAGAGGGTGAGGGCATGTGCAGAGCATCAGATGGGGAAGAGCAGTGTGGTTTCAAAAGTGGTAGAGGATGTGTGGATCAGGTGTTTGCTTTGAAGAATGTATGTAAGAAATACTTAGAAAAGCAAATGGATTTGTATGTAGCATTTATGTATCTGGAGAAGGCATATGATAAAGTTGATAGAGATGCTCTGTGGAAGGTATTAAGAATATATGGTGTGGGAGGCAAGTTGTTAGAAGCAGTGAAAAGTTTTTATCGAGGATGTAAGGCATGTGTACGTGTAGGAAGAGAGGAAAGTGATTGGTTCTCAGTGAATGTAGGTTTGCGGCAGGGGTGTGTGATGTCTCCATGGTTGTTTAATTTGTTTATGGATGGGGTTGTTAGGGAGGTGAATGCAAGAGTTTTGGAAAGAGGGGCAAGTATGAAGTCTGTTGGGGATGAGAGAGCTTGGGAAGTGAGTCAGTTGTTGTTCGCTGATGATACAGCGCTGGTGGCTGATTCATGTGAGAAACTGCAGAAGCTGGTGACTGAATTTGGTAAAGTGTGTGAAAGAAGAAAGTTAAGAGTAAATGTGAATAAGAGCAAGGTAATTAGGTACAGTAGGGTTGAGGGTCAAGTCAATTGGGAGGTAAGTTTGAATGGAGAAAAACTGGAGGAAGTAAAGTGTTTTAGATATCTGGGAGTGGATCTGGCAGCGGATGGAACCATGGAAGCGGAAGTGGATCATAGGGTGGGGGAGGGGGAGAAAATCCTGGGAGCCTTGAAGAATGTGTGGAAGTCGAGAACATTATCTCGGAAAGCAAAAATGGGTATGTTTGAAGGAATGTTTGAAGGTTCCAACAATGTTGTGTGGTTGCGAGGCGTGGGCTATGGATAGAG
>NC_092257.1:6567785-6630285 GCF_036320965.1 Panulirus ornatus
TTCAGCACATAAATCTACAAGCTCTTCACCATTTCCATTTACAACACTGAACACCCCATGTATACCAATTATTCCCTCAACTGCCACATTACTCACCTTTGCATTCAAATCACCCATCACTATAACCCGGTCTCGTGCATCAAAACCACTAACACACTCATTCAGCTGCTCCCAAAACACTTGCCTCTCATGATCTTTCTTCTCATGCCCAGGTGCATATGCACCAATAATCACCCATCTCTCTCCATCAACTTTCAGTTTTACCCATATCAATCGAGAATTTACTTTCTTACATTCTATCACATACTCCCACCACTCCTGTTTCAGGAGTACTGCTACTCCTTCCCATGCTCTTGTCCTCTCACTAACCCCTGACTCCCAAGACATTCCCAAACCACTCTTCTTTACCCTTGAGCTTCGTTTCACTCTGAGCCAAAACATCCAGGTTCCTTTCCTCAAACATACTACCTATCTCTCCTTTTTTCACATCTTGTTTACATCCACACACATTTAGACAACCCAGTCTGAGCCTTCGAGGAGGATGAGCACTCTCCGAGTGACTCATTCTTCCGTTTCCCATTTTAGAAAGTTAAAAAATACAAGGAGGGGAGGATTTCTGGCCCCCCGCTCCCGTCCCCTCTAGTCGCCTTTTACGACACGCGAGGAATGCGTGGGAAGTATTCTTTCACCCCTATCCCCAGGGATGATATATATATATATATATATACATATATATATATATATATATATATATATATATATATATATATATATATATATATATATATATATATATATATATATATACATACACATACATACGCACATACACACACACACACACATATACATATGTATACAAATGAAAAATGTAAGAAATAATTTAGAAAACTGAAACTTCTAGCTTGAAATGAAATGAAAAAATGAATGTCACATAATGGTTCAACCTCTGGCTATGGAAAAGGGAAATGTATAATTTATTTACACAAACGTCAATAGTAGTTCTCATCAATTTAACCACTGTATCAATAAGCTTCAATGTCTAAGCTACATTTCTTCCAATTTCACTATTTTCTTGTCAAAGCACCATGTATGAAAACTATCACTGCAGTAACACAACTATAAACACTTACTTCCCCTTTAAAAAAAGTTCTGGGAATATATATATATTTCTTTTTTATACTTTGTCGCTGTCTCCCGCGTTTGCGAGGTAGCGCAAGGACACAGACGAAACAAATGGCCCAACCTCCCACATACACATGTATATACATACGTCCACACACGCAAATATACATACCTACACCGCTTTCCATGGCTTACCCCAGACGCTTCACATGCCTTGATTCAATCCACTGACAGCACGTCAACCCCGGTATACCACATCGCTCCAATTCACTCTATTCCTTGCCCTCCTTTCACCCTCCTGCATGTTCAGGCCCCGATCACACAAAATCTTTTTCACTCCATCTTTCCACCTTCAATTTGGTCTCCCTCTTCTCCTTGTTCCCTCCACTTCCGACACATATATCCTCTTGGTCAATCTTTCCTCACTCATTCTCTCCATGTGCCCAAACCATTTCAAAACACCCTCTTCTGCTCTCTCAACCACGCTCTTATTATTTCCACACATCTCTCTTACCCTTACGTTACTCACTCGATCAAACCACCTCACACCACACATTGTCCTCAAACATCTCATTTCCAGCACATCCATCCTCCTGCGCACAACTCTATCCATAGCCCACGCCTCGCAACCATACAACATTGTTGGAACCACTATTCCTTCAAACATACCCATTTTTGCTTTCCGAGATAATGTTCTCGACTTCCACACATTCTTCAAGGCTCCCAGAATTTTCGCCCACTCCCCCACCCTATGATCCACTTCCGCTTCCATGGTTCCATCCGCTGCCAGATCCACTCCCAGATATCTAAAACACTTCACTTCCTCCAGTTTTTCTCCATTCAAACTCACCTCCCAATTGACTTGACCCTCAACCCTACTGTACCTAATAACCTTGCTCTTATTCACATTTACTCTTAACTTTCTTCTTTCACACACTTTACCAAACTCAGTCACCAGCTTCTGCAGTTTCTCACATGAATCAGCCACCAGCGCTGTATCATCAGCGAACAACAACTGACTCACTTCCCAAGCTCTCTCATCCACAACAGACTTCATACTTGCCCCTCTTTCCAAAACTCTTGCATTCACCTCCCTAACAACCCCATCCATAAACAAATTAAACAACCATGGAGACATCACACGCCCCTGCTGCAAACCTTCATTCACTGAGAACCAATCACTTTCCTCTCTTCCTACACGTACACATGCCTTACATCCTCGATAAAAACTTTTCACTGCTTCTAACAACTTGCCTCCCACACCATATATTCTTAAAACCTTCACAGAGCATCTCTATCAACTCTATCATATGCCTTCTCCAGATCCATAAATGCTACATACAAATCCATTTGCTTTTCTAAGTATTTCTCACGTACATTCTTCAAAGCAAACACCTGATCCACACATCCTCTACCACTTCTGAAACCACACTGCTCTTCCCCAATCTGATGCTCTGTACATGCCTTCACCCTCTCAATCAATACCCTCCCATATAATTTACCAGGAATACTCAACAAACTTATACATCTGTAATTTGAGCACTCACTCTTATCCCCTTTGCCTTTGTACAATGGCACTATGCACGCATTCCGCCAATCCTCAGGCACCTCACCATGAGTCATACATACATTGAATAACCTTACCAACCAGTCAACAATACAGTCACCCCCTTTTTTAATAAATTCCACTGCAATACCATCCAAAGCTGCTGCCTTACCGGCTTTCATCTTCCGCAAAGCTTTCACTACCTCTACTCTGTTTACCAAATCATTTTCCCTAACCCTCTCACTTTGCACGCCACCTCGACCAAAACACCCTATATCTGCCACTCTATCATCAAACACATTCAACAACATGGGGTGTTCAGTGTTGTAAATGGAAATTGTGAAGAGCTTGTAGATTTATGTGCTGAAAAAGGACTGATGATTGGGAATACCTGGTTTAAAAAGCGAGATATACATAAGTATACTTATGTAAGTAGGAGAGATGGCCAGAGAGCGTTATTGGATTACGTGTTAATTGACAGGCGCGCGAAAGAGAGACTTTTGGATGTTAATGTGCTGAGAGGTGCAACTGGAGGGATGTCTGGTCATTATCTTGTGGAGGCTAAGGTGAAGATTTGTATGGGTTTTCAGAAAAGAAGAGTGAATGTTGGGGTGAAGAGGGTGGTGAGAGTAAGTGTGCTTGAGAAGGAGACCTGTGTGAGGAAGTACCAGGAGAGACTGAGTACAGAATGGAAAAAGGTGAGAACAATGGAAGTAAGGGGAGTGGTGGAGGAATGGGATGTATTTAGGGAATCAGTGATGGATTGCGCAAAAGATGCTTGTGACATGAGAAGAGTGGGAGGTGGGTTGATTAGAAAGGGTAGTGAGTGGTGGGATGAAGAAGTAAGAGTATTAGTGAAAGAGAAGAGAGAGGCATTTGGACGATTTTTGCAGGGAAAAAATGCAATTGAGTGGGAGATATATAAAAGAAAGAGACAGGAGGTCAAGAGAAAGGTGCAAGAGGTGAAAAAAAGGGCAAATGAGAGTTGGGGTGAGAGAGTATCATTAAATTTTAGGGAGAATAAAAAGATGTTCTGGAAGGAGGTAAATAAAGTGCGTAAGACAAGGGAGCAAATGGGAACTTCAGTGAAGGGCGCAAATGGGGAGGTGATAACAAGTAGTGGTGATGTGAGAAGGAGATGGAGTGAGTATTTTGAAGATATATATATATATATATATATATATATATATATATATATATATATATATATATATATATATATATATATATATATATATATATATATATATACCTCGCAAACGCGGGAGACAGCGACAAAGTATAATAATAAAAAATATATATATATATATTTTTTTTTGTCGCTGTCTCCCGCGTTTGCGAGGTAGCGCAAGGAAACACACGAAGGAAATGGCCCAACCCACCCCCATACACATGTATATACATACGTCCACACACGCAAATACACATACGTACACCGCTTTCCATGGTTTACCCCAGACGCTTCACATGCCTTGATTCAATCCACTGACAGCACGTCAACCCGGGTATACCACATCGCTCCAATTCACTCTATTCCTTGCCCTCCTTTCACCCTCCTGCATGTTCAGGCCCCGATCACACAAAATCTTTTTCACTCCATCTTTCCACCCCCAATTTGGTCTCCCACTTCTCCTCGTTCCCTCCACCTCCGACATATATATCCTCTTGGTCAATCTTTCCTCACTCATTCTCTCCATGTGCCCAAACCATTTCAAAACACCCTCTTCTGCTCTCTCAACCACGCTCTTTTTATTTCCACACATCTCTCTTACCCTTACGTTACTTACTCGATCAAACCATCTCACACCACAACTCTATCCATAGCCCACGCCTCGCAACCATACAACATTGTTGGAACCACTATTCCTTCAAACATACCCATTTTTGCTTTCCGAGAAAATGTTCTCGACTTCCACACATTCTTTAAGGCTCCCAGAATTTTCGCCCCCTCCCCCACCCTATGATCCACTTCCGCTTCCATGGTTCCATCCGCTGCCAGATCCACTCCCAGATATCTAAAACACTTCACTTCCTCCAGTTTTTCTCCATTCAAACTCACCTCCCAATTGACTTGACCCTGAACCCTACTGTACCTAATAACCTTGCTCTTATTCACATTTACTCTTAACTTTCTTCTTTCACACACTTTACCAAACTCAGTCACCAGCTTCTGCAGTTTCTCACATGAATCAGCCACCAGCGCTGTATCATCAGCGAACAACAACTGACTCACTTCCCAAGCTCTCTCATCCCCAACAGACTTCATACTTGCCCCTCTTTCCAAAACTCTTGCATTCACCTCCCTAACAACCCCATCCATAAACAAATTAAACAACCATGGAGACATCACACACCCCTGCCGCAAACCTACATTCACTGAGAACCAATCACTTTCCTCTCTTCCTACACGTACACATGCCTTACATCCTCGATAAAAACTTTTCACTGCTTCTAACAACTTGCCTCCCACACCATATATTCTTAATACCTTCCACAGAGCATCTCTATGAACTCTATCATATGCCTTCTCCAGATCCATAAATGCTACATACAAATCCATTTGCTTTTCTAAGTATTTCTCACATACATTCTTCAAAGCAAACACCTGATCCACACATCCTCTACCACTTCTGAAACCACACTGCTCTTCCCCAATCTGATGCTCTGTACATGCCTTCACCCTCTCAATCAATATCCTCCCATATAATTTACCAGGAATACTCAACAAACTTATACCTCTGTAATTTGAGCACTCACTCTTATCCCCTTTTCCTTTGTACAATGGCACTATGCACGCATTCCGCCTATCCTCAGGCACCTCACCATGAGTCATACATACATCAAATAACCTTACCAACCAGTCAACAATATAGTCACCCCCTTTTTTAATAAATTCCACTGCAATACCATCCAAACCTGCTGCCTTGCTGGCTTTCATCTTCCGCAAAGCTTTTACTACCTCTTCTCTGTTTACCAAATCATTTTCCCTAACCCTCTCACTTTGCACACCACCTCGACCAAAACACCCTATATCTGCCACTCTATCATCAAACACATTCAACAAACCTTCAAAATACTCACTCCATCTCCCTCTCACATCACCACTACTTGTTATCACCTCCCCATTTGCGCCCTTCACTGAAGTTCCCATTTGCTCCCTTGTCTTACGCACTTTATTTACCTCCTTCCAGAACATCTTTTTATTCTCCCTAAAATTTAATGATACTCTCTCACCCCAACTCTCATTTGCCCTTTTTTTCACCTCTTGCACCTTTCTCTTGACCTCCTGTCTCTTTCTTTTATACATCTCCCACTCAATTTCATTTTTTCTCTGCAAAAATCGTCCAAATGCCTCTCTCTTCTCTTTCATTAATACTCTTAGTTCTTCATCCCACCACTCACTACCCTTTCTAATCAACCCATCTCCCACTCTTCTCATGCCACAAGCATCTTTTGCGCAATCCATCACTGATTCCCTAAATACATCCCATTCCTCCCCCACTCCCCTTACTTCCATTGTTCTCACCTTTTTCCATTCTGTACTCAGTCTCTCCTGGTACTTCCTCACACAAGTCTCCTTCCCAAGCTCACTTACTCTCACCACCCTTTTCATCCCAACATTCACTCTTCTTTTCTGTATATACATATATATATATATATATATATATATATATATATATATATATATATATATATATATATATATATATATATATATATATATATATATATATATATATATATATATATATATATATATATATATATATATATATATATATATATATATATATTATTATTATTTATTTATTTTGCTATGTCGCTGTCTCCCACGTTAGCGAGGTAGCGCAAGGAAACAGACGAAAGAATGGCCCAACCCGCCCACATACACATGTATATACATACACGTCCACACACGCAAATATACATACCTATATATCTCAATGTACACATATATACACACACAGACATATACATATATACACATGTACATAATTCATACTGTCTGCCTTTGCTTGTTCCCATCACCACCTCGCCACACATGGAATAACAACCCCCTCCCCCCTCATGTGTGCGAGGTAGCGCTAGGAATGACACCAAAGGCCCCATTCGTTCACACTCAGTCTCTAGCTGTCATGTAATAATGCACCGAAACCACAGCTCCCTTTCCACATCCAGCCCCACACACTTTCAATGGTTTACCCCAGACACTTCACATGCCCTGGTTCAATCCATTGACAGCACGTTGACCCCGGTATACCACATCGTTCCAATTCACTCTATTCCTTACACGCCTTTCACCCTCCTGCATGTTCAGGCCCCGATCACACAAAATCTTTTTCACTCCATGTTTCCACCTCCAATTTGGTCTCCCACTTCTCGTTCCCTCCACCTCTGACATATATATACTCTTTGTCAATCTTTCCCCACTCATTCTCTCCATGTGACCAAACCATTTCAAAACACCCTCTTCTGCTCTCTCAACCACACTCTTTTTATTTCCACACATCTCTCTCACCCTTACATTACTTACTCGCTCAAACCACCTCACACCACATATTGTCCTCAAACATCTCATTTCCAGCACATCCACCCTCCTGTGCACAACTCTATCCATAGCCCACGCCTCGCAACCATACAACATTGTTGGAACCACTATTCCTTCAAACATACCCATTTTTGCTTTCCGAGATAATGTTCTCGACTTCCAAACATTCTTCAAGGCTCCCAGAATTTTCGCCCCCTCCCCCACCCTATGATTCACTTCCACTTCCATGGTTCCATCCGCTGCCAGATCCACTCCCAGATATCTAAAACACTTTACTACCTCCAGTTTTTCTCCATTCAAACTTACCTCCCAATTGACTTGACCCTCAACCCTACTGTACCTAATAACCTTGTTCTTATTCACATTTACTCTTAACTTTCTTCTTTCACACACTTTACCAAACTCAGTCACCAGGTTCTGCAGTTTCTCACATGAATCAGCCACCAGCGCTGTATCATCAGCGAACAACAACTGACTCACTTCCCAAGCTCTCTCATCCACAACAGACTTCATACTTGCCCCTCTTTCCAAAACTCTTGCATTCACCTCCCTAACAACCCCATCCATAAACAAATTAAACAACCATGGAGACATCACACGCCCCTGCTGCAAACCTTCATTCACTGAGAACCAATCACTTTCCTCTCTTCCTACACGTACACATGCCTTACATCCTCGATAAAAACTTTTCACTGCTTCTAACAACTTGCCTCCCACACCATATATTCTTAAAACCTTCACAGAGCATCTCTGTCAACTCTATCATATGCCTTCTCCAGATCCATAAATGCTACATACAAATCCATTTGTTTTTCTAAGTATTTCTCACATACATTCTTCAAAGCAAACACCTGATCCACACATCCTCTATCACTTCTGAAACCACACTGCTCTTCCCCAATCTGATGCTCTGTACATGCCTTCACCCTCTCAATCAATACCCTCCCATATAATTTACCAGGAATACTCAACAAACTCATACCTCTGTAATTTGAGCACTCACTCTTATCCCCTTTGCCTTTGTACAATGGCACTATGCAAGCATTCCGCCAATCCTCAGGCACCTCACCATGAATCATACATACATTAAATAACCTTACCAACCAGTCAACAATACAGTCACCCCCTTTTTTTAATAAATTCCACTGCAATACCATCCAAACCTGCTGCTTTGCCGGCTTTCATCTTCCGTAAAGCTTTTACTACCTCTTCTCTGTTTACCAAATCATTTTCCCTAACCCTCTCACTTTGCACACCACCTCGACCAAAACACCCTATATCTGCCACTCTATCATCAAACACATTCAACAAACCTTCAAAATACTCACTCCATCTCCTTCTCACATCACCACTACTTGTTATCACCTCTCCATGAGCCCCCTTCACTGAAGTTCCCATTTGCTCCCTTGTCTTACGCACTTTATTTACCTCCTTCCAAAACATCTTTTTATTCTCCCTGAAATTTAATGATACTCTCTCACCCCAACTCTCATTTGCCCTCTTTTTCACCTCTTGCACCTTTCTCTTGACCTCCTGTCTCTTTCTTTTATGCCTCTCCCACTCATTTGCCTTTTTTCCCTGCAAAAATCGCTAAAATGCCTCTCTCTTCTCTTTCACTAATAATCTTACTTCTTCATTCCACCACTCACTACCTTTTCTAATCAACCCACCTCCCACGCTTCTCATGCCACAAGTATCTTTTGCACAGTCCATCACTGCTTCCCTAAATACATCCCATTACTCCCCCACTCCCCTTACCTCCTTTGTTCTCACCTTTTTCCATTCTGTACTCAGTCTCTCCTGGTACTTCCTCACACAAGTCTCCTTCCCAAGCTCACTTACTCTCACCACTCTCCTCACCCCAACATTCTTTTCTGAAAACCCCCACAAATCTTCAACCTTCGCCTCCACAAGATAATGATCAGACATCCCTCCAGTTGCACCTTTCAGCACATTAACATCCAAAAGTCTCTCTTTCATGCGTCTATCAATTAACACGTAATCCAATAATGCTCTCTGGCCATCTCTCCTACTTACATATGTATGCTTATGTATATCTCGCTTTTTAAACCAGGTATTCCCAATCACCAGTCCTTTTTATCACATAAATCTACAAGCTCTTCACCATTTCCATTTACAACACTGAACACTCCATGTATACCAGTTGTTCCCTCAACTGCCACATTACTCACCTTTGCATTCAAATCACCCATCACTATAACCCGGTCTTGTGCATGAAAACCACTAACACACTCATTCAGCTGCTCCCAAAACACTTGCCTCTCATTATCTTTCTTCTCATGCCCAGGTGTATATGCACCAATAATCACCCATCTCCCTCCCCTCCTTGTATTTTAACTTTCTGAAAGGGGAAACAGAAGAAGGAGTCACGCGAGGAGTGCTCATCCTCCTCGAAGGCTCAGATTGGGGTGTCTAAATGTGTGTGGATGTAACCAAGATGAGAAAAAAGGAGAGATAGGTAGTATGTTTGAGGAAAGGAACCTGGATGTTTTGGCTCTGAGTGAAATGAAGCTAAAGGGTAAAGGGGAAGAGTGGTTTGGGAATGTCTTGGGAGTAAAGTCAGGGGTTAGTGAGAGGACAAGAGCAAGGGAAGGAGTAGCACTACTCCTGAATCAGGAGTTGTGGGAGTATGTGATAGAAGTTGATGGAGAGAGATGGGTGATTATATATATATATATATATATATATATATATATATATATATATATATATATATATATATATATATATATATATATATATATATATATATATATATATATATATTTCTTTTTTTATTTCAGGGAGAATAAAAAGATGTTCTGGAAGGAGGTAAATAAAGTGCGTAAGACAAGGGAGCAAATGGGATCTTCAGTGGAGGGTGCAAATGGGGAGGTGATAACAAGTAGTGGTGATGTGAGAAGGAGATGGAGTGAGTATTTTGAAGGTTTGTTGAATGTTTTTGATGATAGAGTGGCAGATATAGGGTGTTTTGGTCGTGGTGGTGTGCAAAGTGAGAGGGTTAGGGAAAATGATTTGGTAAACAGAGAAGAGGTAGTAAAAGCTTTGCGGAAGATGAAAGCCGGCATGGCAGCAGGTTTGGATGGTATTGCAGTGGAATTTATTAAAAAAGGGGGTGACTGTATTGTTGACTGGTTGGTAAGGTTATTTAATGTATGTATGACTCATGGTGAGGTGCCTGAGGATTGGCGGAATGCGTGCATAGTGCCATTGTACAAAGGCAAAGGGGATAAGAGTGAGTGCTCAAATTACAGAGGTATAAGTTTGTTGAGTATTCCTGGTAAATTATATGGGAGGATATTGATTGAGAGGGTGAAGGCATGTACAGAGCATCAGACTGGGGAAGAGCAGTGTGGTTTCAGAAGTGGTAGAGGATGTGTGGATAAGGTGTTTGCTTTGAAGAATGTACGTGAGAAATACTTAGAAAAGCAAATGGATTTGTATGTAGTATTTATGGATCTGGAGAAGGCTTATGATAGAGTTGATAGAGATGCTCTGTGGAAGGTATTAAGAATATATGGTGTGGGAGGCAAGTTGTTAGAAGCAGTGAAAAGTTTTTATCGAGGATGTAAGGCATGTGTACGTGTAGGAAGAGAGGAAAGTGATTGGTTCTCAGTGAATGTAGGTTTGCGGCAGGGGTATGTGATGTCTCCATGGTTGTTTAATTTGTTTATGGATGGGGTTGTTAGGGAGGTGAATGCAAGAGTTTTGGAAAGAGGGGCAAGTATGAAGTCTGTTGGGGATGAGAGAGCTTGGGAAGTGAGTCAGTTGTTGTTCGCTGATGATACAGCGCTGGTGGCTGATTCATGTGAGAAACTGCAGAAGCTGGTGACTGAGTTTAGTAAAGTGTGTGAAAGAAGAAAGTTAAGAGTAAATGTGAATAAGAGCAAGGTTATTAGGTACAGTAGGGTTGAGGGTCAAGTCAATTGGGAGGTGAGTTTGAATGGAGAAAAACTGGAGGAAGTGAAGTGTTTTAGATATCTGGGAGTGGATCTGGCAGCGGATGGAACCATGGAAGCGGAAGTGGATCATAGGGTGGGGGAGGGAGCGAAAATTCTGGGAGCCTTGAAGAATGTGTGGAAGTCGAGAACATTATCTCGGAAAGCAAAAATGGGTATGTTTGAAGGAATAGTGGTTCCAACAATGTTGTATGGTTGCGAGGCGTGGGCTATGGATAGAGTTGTGCGCAGGAGGATGGATGTGCTGGAAATGAGATGTTTGAGGACAATGTGCGGTGTGAGATGGTTTGATCGAGAAAGTAACGTAAGGGTAAGAGAGATGTGTGGAAATAAAAAGAGCGTGGTTGAGAGAGCAGAAGAGGGTGTTTTGAAATGGTTTGGGGACATGGAGAGAATGATTGAGGAAAGATTGTCCAAGAGGATATATGTGTCGGAGGTGGAGGGAACGAGGAGAAGAGGGAGACCAAATTGGAGGTGGAAAGATGGAGTGAAAAAGATTTTGTGTGATCGGGGCCTGAACATGCAGGAGGGTGAAAGGAGGGCAAGGAATAGAGTGAATTGGAGCGATGTGGTATACCGGGATTGACGTGCTGTCAGTGGATTGAATCAAGGCATGTGAAGCGTCTGGGGTAAACCATGGAAAGCTGTGTAGGTATGTATATTTGCGTGTGTGGACGTATGTATATACATGTGTATGGGGGTGGGCTGGGACATTTCTTTCGTGTGTTTCCTTGCGCTACCTCGCAAACGCGGGAGACAGCGACAAAAAAAAAAGAAAAAAAAAAAAAAAAAATATATATATATATATATATATATATATATATATATATATATATATATATATATATATATATATATATATATATATATATATATATATATATATATATATATATATATATATATATATATATATATGTTCTGGAAGGAGGTAAATAAAGTGCGTAAGACAAGGGAGCAAATGGGAACTTTAGTGAAGGGCGCAAATGGGGAGGTGATAACAAGTAGTGGTGATGTGAGAAGGAGATGGAGTGAGTATTTTGAAGGTTTGTTGAATGTGTCTGATGATAGAGTGGCAGATATAGGGTGTTTTGGTCGAGGTGGTGTGCAAAGTGAGAGGGTTAGGGAAAACGATTTGGTAAACAGAGAAGAGGTAGTGAAAGCTTTGTGGAAGATGAAAGCCGGCAAGGCAGCAGGTTTGGATGGTATTGCAGTGGAATTTATTAAAAAAGGGGGTGACTGTATTGTTGACTGGTTGGTAAGGTTATTTAATGTATGTATGACTCATGGTGAGGTGCCTGAGGATTGGAGGAATGCGTGCATAGTGCCATTGTACAAAGGAAAAGGGGATAAGAGTGAGTGCTCAAATTACAGAGGTATAAGTTTGTTGAGTATTCCTGGTAAATTGTATGGGAGGGTATTGATTGAGAGGGTGAAGGCATGTACAGAGCATCAGATTGGGGAAGAGCAGTGTGGTTTCAGAAGTGGTAGAGGATGTGTGGATCAGGTGTTTGCTTTGAAGAATGTATGTGAGAAATACTTAGAAAAGCAAATGGATTTGTATGTAGCATTTATGGATCTGGAGAAGGCATATGATAGAGTTGATAGAGATGCTCTGTGGAAGGTATTAAGAATATATGGTGTGGGAGGCAAGTTGTTAGAAGCAGTGAAAAGTTTTTATCGAGGATGTAAGGCATGTGTACGTGTAGGAAGAGAGGAAAGTGATTGGTTCTCAGTGAATGTAGGTTTGCGGCAGGGGTGTGTGATGTCTCCATGGTTGTTTAATTTGTTTATGGATGGGGTTGTTAGGGAAGTAAAGGCAAGAGTTTTGGAAAGAGGGGCAAGTATGAAGTCTGTTGTGGATGAGAGAGCTTGGGAAGTGAGTCAGTTGTTGTTCGCTGATGATACAGCGCTGGTGGCTGATTCATGTGAGAAACTGCAGAAGCTGGTGACGGAGTTTGATAAAGTGTGTGGAAGAAGAAAGTTAAGAGTAAATGTGAATAAGGGCAAGGTTATTAGGTACAGTAGGGTTGAGGGTCAAGTAAATTGGGAGGTGAGTTTGAATGGAGAAAAACTGGAGGAAGTGAAGTGTTTTAGATATCTGGGAGTGGATCTGGCAGCGGATGGAACCATGGAAGCAGAAGTGGACCATAGGGTGGGGGAGGGGGCGAAAATTCTGGGAGCCTTGAAGAATGTGTGGAAGTCGAGAACATTATCTCGGAAAGCAAAAATGGGTATGTTTGAAGGAATAGTGGTTCCAACAATGTTGTATGGTTGCGAGGCGTGGGCTATGGATAGAGTTGTGCGCAGGAGGATGGATGTGCTGGAAATGAGATGTCTGAGGACAATGTGTGGTGTGAGGTGGTTTGATCGAGTAAGTAACGTTAGGGTGAGAGAGATGTGTGGAAATAAAAAGAGCGTGGTTGAGAGAGCAGAAGAGGGTGTTTTGAAATGGTTTGGGCACATGGAGAGAATGAGTGAGGAAAGGTTGACCAAGAGGATATATGTGTCGGAGGTGGAGGGAACGAGGAGAAGAGGGAGACCAAATTGGAGGTGGAAAGATGGAGTGAAAAAGATTTTGTGTGATCGGGGCCTGAACTTGCAGGAGGGTGAAAGGAGGGCAAGGAATAGAGTGAATTGGAGCAATGTGGTATACCGGGGTTGACGTGCTGTCAGTGGATTGAATCAAGACATGTGAAGCGTCTGGGGTAAACCATGGAAAGCTGTGTAGGTATGTATATTTGCGTGTGTGGACGTATGTATATACATGTGTATGGGGGGGGGTTGGGCCATTTCTTTCGTCTGTTTCCTTGCGCTACCTCGCAAACGCGGGAGACAGCGACAAAGTATAAAAAAAAAAAAAAAAAAATATATATATATATATATATATATATATATATATATATATATATATATATATATATATATATATATATATATATATATATATATATATATATATATATATATATATAGGGAATCATAGGATGGGGGAGGGGGCGAAAATCCTGGGAGAATTGAGGAATGTGTGGAAGTCGAGAACATTATCTCGGAAAGCAAAAATGGGTATGTTTGAAGGAATAGTAGTTCTAACAATGTTGTATGGTTGCGAGGCGTGGGCTATGGATAGAGTTGTGCGCAGGAGGATGGATGTGCTGGAAATGAGGTGTTTGGGGACAATGTGTGGTGTGAGGTGGTTTGATCGAGTAAGTAACGTAAGGGTAAGAGAGATGTGTAGAAATAAAAAGAGCGTGGTTGATAGAGCAGAAGCGGGTGTTTTGAAATGGTTTGGGGACATGGAGAGAATGAGTGAGGAAAGATTGACCAAGGGGATATATGTGTCGGAGGTGGAGGGAACGAGGAGAAGTGGGAGACCAAATTGGAGGTGGAAAGATGAAGTGAAAAAGATTTTGTGTGATCGGGGCCTGAACATGCAGGAGGGTGAAAGGAGGGCAAGGAATAGAGTGAATTGGATCGATGTGGTATACCGTGGTTGACGTGCTGTCAGTGGATTAAAACAGGGCATGTGAAGCGTTTGGTGTAAACCATGGAAAGCTGTGTAGGTATGTATATTTGCGTGTGTGGACGTATGTATATAGATGTGTACTGGTGGGGTGGGCCATTTCTTTCGTCTGTTTCCTTGCGCTACCTTGCGCGTTCATATGCACTTTATTCGTATTCATATACCTCCGCGTTGTACAGTTAGGTTCGGTAAAACGCTATCAGCTGGCTATGTGCGTCTGTTCGGAAATAACCGGTATAGACCCCTTTGCTCACCTTTGTGAGACGAAGGGTATTCGAGTACTTAGTATTTCGAATAGTTGTTTCCTATTATACAGTCCCATAGCCTATCGGTTAGCATGCCTGCCTCTGGCACAGGGGTCCCGGGTACGATCTTGGCTGTTGGAGGTTTTTATGTTCTATGAAGGTGCGCGTTCTTATGCACTTTATTCGTATTCATATACCTCCGCGTTGTTCAGTTAGGTTCGGTAAAACGCTATCAGCTGGCTATGTGCGTCTGTTCGGAAATAACCGGTATAGACCCCGTTGCTCACCATTGTGAGACGAAGGGTATTCCAGTACTTAGTATTTCGAATAGTTATTTCTTATTATACAGTCCCATAGCCTAACGGTTAGCATGCCTGCCTCTGGCACAGGGGTCCCGGGTTCGATCCTGGCTGTTGGAGGTTTGTATGATATATATATTTTATATATATATTATTATTTTTTTATTTATTATACTTTGTCGCTGTCTACATATATATATATATATATATATATATATATATATATATATATATATATATATATATATATATATGTGTGTGTGTGTGTGTGTGTGTATGCCCCAAATCTTTCCCAAACCGTACAAAAAAAATTTTATTCCCCTTTTAATCCTGTCCCCAATCCTCTCCCATATAGCAATTCCTCTTTCCTTCCCACCTCGCATTTCCCACTGTACCGAGAGAACATGCCCTTCCATCACAGCTATATATATATCCAGTCACGTCTCTAGAAATATCCCTTCCATCTAATCGGATGTTTATACCTTGTTACTGCCATTCTACCATATTTTTAATGTTCACTCTTTACATAAGCTGTTCAGCACTTTGTTCATAAAGATTGCCACTGTGATATAATGTTCAGTGAAGTAGTGTTACAGTAAGATAATGTTCAGTGAGGTAGTGCCACAGTGACATAATGTTCAGTGACGTAGTGTCACCGTAAGATAATGTTCAGTGAGGTAGTGCTACAGTAAAATAATGTTCAGTGAGGTAGTGCCACAGTAAGACAATGTTCAGTGAAGTATTGTCATAGTAAGACAATGTTCAGTGAGGTAGTGCCATAGTAAGACAATGTTCAGTGAGGTAGTACCACAGTAAGACAATGTTCAGTGAGGTAGTGCCATCGTAAGACAATGTTCAGTGAGGTAGTACCATAGTAAGACAATGTTCAGTGAGGTGGTGCCACAGTAAGAAATGTTCAGTGAGGTAGTGCCACAGTAAGACAATGTTCAGTGAGGTAGTGCCACAGTAAGACAATGTTCAGTGAGGTAGTGCCACAGTAAGACAATGTTCAGTGAGGTAGTGTTACAATAAGATATTAGTGAACACATTGGCCCGAGACCTAGTCAATACCGAGGGGGAATTGATTGTGGTAGTGGTAGGTGGTGTTGGTGATAAGTGATGGTGGTGGTGGTAGGTGGTGGTGGTGGGAAGTGGTGGTGGTGGTAGGTGGTGGCGGCGGTGGGAGGCGAACCAATAGTTCGAGCTCCGTGTCCGACCACTCGCTATGCCCCGCACGTCCGGCCGCTGGAACTGGGCGGCTGGAGGGGGATGATGGGGGGAGGGGGAAGGGGGAAGATGGTGGGAGGAGGAGGTAGTGGTGGTGGAGATGGTGCGTGTGTGTGTGTGAGAGAGAGAAAGAGAGAGAGAGAGAGAGAGAGAGAGAGAGAGAGAGAGAGAGAGAGAGAGAGAGAGAGAGAGAGAGAGAGAGAGAGAGAGAGAGAGAGAGAGAGAGAGAGAGAGGAGGGGGTTGGGGTAGTGTGGTCCAGTAAGACCAGGGACCAACATTAATAACCCTACGACCCACACACTAACCCTGCGACCTGTCTCGCATCTCGGAGCGCTGAACTACCTCGACCGACCTGGGCGCTTTCAGTCGTGCGATTTATTTGTCTAAAAGTTTTCATAGCCCAGATCAACCCTGCGATGACGCGCGAGATTATCTTAGAAACCTCAACTGATGAACATTATACGACCTGCTTCCCTGAAACTTGGGGCTGTGTTGCTGAAGTGACTCTCCTGAGCAGCCAATGCTGTAGCTACACATGTCTCATTCGTTCCAGTATGGCTGCTGGCATCTGTTGGACTGTGTCTTCTTCCATTCCAGCATCGCTGCTGTCATCTGTTGGACTGTCTTTTTCTATTCATCTTTTAACCAATGTGAAATCCAAAACCTTCCCCCCATTTCAACCTCTCTTCATCAGCCATATTCCAAACGTCATCATGTTGCCTCCCTATCCTCTGCTCTGCAGGTATCATGTCGGCCACTACTGTTGGGAGACGTCTGCGTCTCCTTTGGCCTAAAACCTGACCGAACCCTCGACATGAGAGTGGCTGCCTCTTCCCATAATTTCTGTGTGAAAACCAGCTACATGAGGATGGACCATTACGATATCTCCTTCACTCCTCAAACAGACAAGTTGTAGGATCATCTTCCTTCTCTTGCCTCTACCTATAACCTCTACAACTTTTAAGATTAGGGTCTACAGACACTTGCAGAACTCTAAATGAATCCCAGTTGTATCTTTTTGTTTTTCTCTTCTAATTCTTATCATTTTGCTCCCACAGTCGACGTGGTCATGACAAGGGCAGACTGGGTCAAGGCTACACCCACTACTGTAAACAACAGCAACAACAGCAACAGAAAGAACAACTACAACAGTGAGTTTTGCACATATCACCCTGGAAACTCATAATCATGAGACTGATTTATATTAACCGTAAGACTAATCATGAGAGTCATACACATGAACCGTGTGACTCACATGAATCATGAGACGGACTCATAACAATCATGAGACTCACATTTACTCTAAACTCACATGAACGTTCACACACACACACACACACACACACACACACACACACACACACACACACACACACACACGCACACACACACGCACACAAACACACAATAACCTGGCACAGAACAGCTCCAGGTATCTGAATAAATCTTCTATCGGTTGTAAATGACCGCCGTCGCCTGTAAATCTCGCATCGCTTTGTAAATGACGCGCCCCGCGGAGGGGAGGGGGTGAAAAGTTGTGTTTCATAAATCGTCCATCGGTTGTAAGTGACTGTGAAGCAAAGTTGTGGAGGTTGAGAAAAAACTTTGCAATACGCCTCCTCCCAGGACTCCCGACCCCGACCCCTCTCCTGCCCTTGACCCCCTACTCCACCCCCCAGCCATGTTTGGCCGTGGGCCAGGTCCAACTCAATTTGGGCCAGTCACCAGTCCTCCTTTCTTCATGGCACACTTCAAGCAATAGAGTGTTTGACTGCTTGAGCAATGACGGCAAGACCCTTGAGAGCAACGGGAAGAGCCTTGAGCGCAACGTGATGAGCCTTGAGCACGACGGTACGACCTTTGAGTACGACGGCACGACCCTTGAGCGCGACGACATGGCCCTTGAGCGCGACGGAATGAACCTTGAGAACGACAGTATGAGCCTTGAGCTCGACGGTACGGTCCTTGAGCGCGACGGTACGATCCTTAAGCACGACACTATGACCCTTGAACACGACGGTACGACCCTTGAGTAATGACAGTGCGACCCTTGAGTACAACAGTAAGACCCTTGAGTACGACGGTACGATCCTTGCTCAAGGATCGTACCGTCGGTGTTTAGACTTTACCATTGCCGGCAGTGGGTGCAGCTGGTCGACTCATGGCGGGCAGTGGGTGCAGCTGGTCGACTCATGGGGAGCAGTGGGTGCAGCTGGACGATTCATGGCGGGCAGTGGGTCCAACTGGTCGACTTATGGCGGGCAGTAGGTCCAGCTGGTCGACCCATGCCGGGCAGTGTGTCTTTCTTGCTAGTCGAATCATGGGCACTGTGTCTTTCTTGCTGGTCGACTCATGGTAGGCAGTGGGCCCAGCTGGTCGACTCATGGCAAGCAGTGTGTGTTTCTTGCTGTTCGACTCGGGGCGGGAAGTAAGCCCAGCTGGTCGACTCATGGCGGGCAGTGTGTCATCCTTACTTTCGCATGATTTGAAAATCATTATGCACACTGTTGCAGCCCAGTTATCTATAGCAGTGTCGGTAATATGAAGATGATATCTATCGTGTCAGGCTTATTCTTTCTTTGGTTTTGTTTAGAAAGAGAGGTAGATAGACAGAGATGCAAATATTCTAATGGTTGTTGTTGTTGACAAGGAAAGAGAGAGAGAGAGAGAGAGAGAGAGAGAGAGAGAGAGAGAGAGAGAGAGAGAGAGAGAGAGAGAGAGAGAGAGAGAGAGAGAGAGAGAGCCAGTCTACACGCAAACAGCGAAAGAGAGCCTAGTAAATGTGAAGATGAACCTCACGAATATGGTCATGGAAGGCAGACTTTTCGTCTATCACATGATGTTTTCCTGATGTGGCCGGACATATACATAAGAGGGTACGGAAGACAAAAGCACTCGGTAGAAAGACTTGCATCTTCCTCATCAGCGAACGATTCTACGATGGACGTAAATTTGCTTCAGCTATTACGTCGCAATGAGGAATTAAACCTTGTGTTCATTTCACAGAGGAACGTATCTTTCCTCTTACGAGAAAGCTGCAACTCCATCCCAAAGGTTTGTTCCTGTGTCTGTCACACGGTGAGCAAAAATGGGTATGTTAGAAGGAATAGTGGTTCTAACAATGTTGTATTGTTGTGAGGCGTTGTAGGGTTGTGCGAAGGAGGGCGGATGTGTTGGAAATGAAATGTTTGAGGACGATATGTGGTGTAAGGTGATTTGATCGAGGAAGTATCGAAGGCGTAAGAGAGATGTGTGGAAATAAAAAGAGTGTGGCTGAGAGAGCAGAAGAGGGTGTGTTGAAATGGTTTGGTCAATGAGTGAAGAAAGACTGACAAAGAGGATATATGTGTCAGAGGTAGATGCAAGAAGGAGAAGTGGGAGACCAAATTGGAGGTGGAAGGATGGAGTGAAAAAGATTTTGAACGCTCGGGGCCTGAATATACAGGAGGGTGAAAGGCATGCAAGGAATAGAGTGAACTAGAGTGATGTGGTATACCGGAGTCGACTTGCTGTTAATGGATTGAACCAGGGAATGTGAAGAGTCTGGGATAAACCATGGAAAGGTCTGTGGGGCCTGGATGTGGAAAGGGAGCTGTGTTGTCGGTGCATTACACATGACAACTAGAGGCCGAGTGTGAACGAATGGGGCCTTTCTTTTATCTGTTCCTGGCGTCACCTCGCTGGAGGGGGAAGGGATGCTATTGCATGTGTGGCGGGGTGGCGACGAGATGGATGAAGTCAGCAAGTATGAATATATACATGTGTATATATGTATATGTCTGTGTATGTATACGTATGTATACGTTGAAACGTATATATATGTATATGTGCGTGTATAGGCGTTTATATATATATATATATATATATATATATATATATATATATATATATATATATATATATATATATATATATATATATATATATATGGAAAGGATCACAATTTTGCGCGTGATCAAGATATTCCTATGAGTCCACGGGGAAAATGAAACACGAAAAGTTCCCAAGTGCACTTTCGTGTAATAATCACATCATCAGGGGAGACACAAGAGAGGAATATAACAGTCAGTTGATATACATCGAAGAGACGAAGCTAGGACGCCATTTGGTAAACATGTGATTGTCCAAAACATACAACGAGCGTTCATAAACTTATCATTTTACAAATCTTATCAACAATAAAGTTATCTAATTTGTACAGACCATCACAAATATTAAGATTATAATTCTCTGTGTATTTAATAATAGAAGATTCAATGATATTTCTCTTGGTAATAGAGCTAGAGTTAACAACTGAGATGGCGTTACTCCAGTCAATACAATGATCATAGTTTTTAACAAGATTAAACAAGGCATTTGATTCCTGTCCCGTTCTTATACTATATTTATGTTGCTTAAGTCTAACAGAAAGATCCTTACCAGTCTGACCAACATAAAATTTATCACAGTTTCCACAAGGTACTTTATGGAGCTTTGTATGTTCTATGAAGGTGCGCGTTCATATACACTTTATTCGTATTCATATAACTCCGCGTTGTACAGTCATATTCGGTAAAACGCTATCAGCTGGCTATGTGTTCTGTTCGGAAACAACCGATAGACCCCGTTGCTCACCATAGTGAGACGAAGGGTATTCGAGTACTTAGTATTTCGAATAGTTGTTTCCTATTATACAGTCCCTTAGCCTAGCGGTTAGAATGCCTGCCTCTTGCACAACGGGTCCCAGATTCGATCCGGGCTGATGGAGCTTTGTATGATATATATATATATATATATATATATATATATATATATATATATATATATATATATATATATATATATATATATATATATATATATATATGGGATGGTATTGCAGTGGAATTTATTAAAAAAGGGGGTGACTGTATTGTTGACTGGTTGGTAAGGTTAGTTAATGTATGTATGATTCATGGTGAGGTGCCTGAAGATTGGCGGAATGCTTGCATAGTGCCATTGTACAAAGGCAAAGGGGATAAGAGTGAGTGCTCAAATTACAGAGGAATAAGTTTGTTGAGTATTCCTGGTAAATTATATGGGCGGGTATTGATTGAGAGGGTGAAGGCATGTACAGAGCATCAGATTGGGGAAGAGCAGTGTGGTTTCAGAAGTGGTAGAGGATGTGTGGATAAGGTGTTTGCTTTGAAGAATGTATGTGAGAAATACTTAGAAAAACAAATGGATTTGAATGTAGCATTTATGGATCTGGAGAAGGCATATGATAGAGTTGATAGAGATGCTCTGTGGAAGGTTTTAAGAATATATGGTGTGGGTGGCAAGTTGTTAGAAGCAGTAAAAAGTTTTTATCGAGGATGTAAGGCATGTGTACGTGTAGGAAGAGAGGAAAGTGATTGGTTCTCAGTGAATGTGGGTTTGCGGCAAGGGTGTGTGATGTCTCCATGGTTGTTTAATTTGTTTATGGATGGGGTTGTTAGGGAGGTGAATGCAAGAGTTTTGGAAAGAGGGGCAAGTATGCAGTCTGTTGTGGATGAGAAAGCTTGGGAAGTGAGTCAGTTGTTGTTCGCTGATGATACAGTGCTGGTGGCTGATTCATGTGAGAAACTGCAGAAGCTGGTGACTGAGTTTGGTAAAGTGTGTGAAAGAAGAAAGTTAAGGGTAAATGTGAATAAGAGCAAGGTTATTAGGTACAGTAGGGTGAGGGTCAAGTCAATTGGGAGGTAAGTTTGAATGGAGAAAAGCTGGAGGAAGTAAAGTGTTTTAGATACCTGGGAGTGGATCTGGCAGAGGATGGAACCATGGAAGCGGAAGTGAATCATATGGTGGGGGAAGGGGCGAAAATTCTGGGAGCCTTGAAGAATGTGTGGAAGTCGAGAACATTATCTCGGAAAGCAAAAATGGGTATGTTTGAAGGAATAGTGGTTCCAACAATGTTGTATGGTTGCGAGGCGTAGGCTATGGATAGAGTTGTGCGCAGGAGGGTGGATGTGCTGGAAATGAGATGTTTGAGGACAACATGTGGTGTGAGGTGGTTTGATCGAGTAAGTAATGTAAGGGTAAGAGAGATGTGTGGAAATAAAAAGAGCGTGGTTGAGAGAGCAGAAGAGGGTGTTTTGAGATGGTTTGGTCACATGGAGAGAATGAGTTGGAAAGATTGACCAAGAGGATATATTTGTCAGAGGTGGAGGGAACGAGGAGAAGTGGGAGACCAAATTGGAGGTGGAAGGATGGAGTGAAAAAGATTTTGTGTGATCGAGACCTGAACATGCAGGAGGGTGAAAGGCGTGCAAGGAATAGAGTGAATTGGAACGATGTGGTATAACTGGGTCGACGTGCTGTCAATGGATTGAACCAGGGCATGTGAAGCGTCTGGGATAAACCATGGAAAATTGTGTGGGGAATTGATGTGGAAAGGGAACTGTGGTTTCGGTGCACTATTACATGACAGCTAGAGACTGAGTGTGAACGAATGGGGCCTTTGTTGTCTTTTCCTAGCGATACCTCGCACACATGAGGGGGGAGGGGGTTGTTATTCCATGTGTGGCGAGGTGGCGATGGGAACAAATAAAGGCAGACAGTATGAATTATGTACATGTGTATATATGTATATGTCTGTGCGTGTATATATATATGTGTACATTGAGATGTATAGGTATGTATATTTGCGTGTGTGAACGTGTATGTATATACATGTGTTTGTGGGCGGGTTGGGCCATTCTTTGGTCTGTTTCCTTGCGCTACCTCGCTAACGCGGGAGACAGCGACAAAGCAAAATAAGATGAATATATATATATATATATATATATATATATATATATATATATATATTTATATATATATATATATATATATATATATATATATGCAATTTAGTGGGAGATGTATAAAAGAAAGAGACAGGAGGTCAAGAGAAAGGTGCAAGAGGTGAAAAAAAGGGCAAATGAGAGTTGGGGTGAGAGAGTATCATTAAATTTTAGGGAGAATAAAAAGATGTTCTGGAAGGAGGTAAATAAAGTGCGTAAGACAAGGGAGCAAATGGGAACTTCAGTGAAGGGCGCAAATGGGGAGGTGATAACAAGTAGTGGTGATATGAGAAGGAGATGGAGTGAGTATTTTGAAAGTTTGTTGAATGTGTTTGATGAGTGGGAGATATAGGGTGTTTTGGTCGAGGTGGTGTGCAAAGTGAGAGGGTTAGGGAAAATGATTTTTTAAACAGAGAAGAGGTAGTAAAAGCTTTGCGGAAGATGAAAGCCGGCAAGGCAGCAGGTCTGGATGGTATTGCAGTGGAATTTATTAAAAAAGGGGGTGACTGTATTGTTGACTGGTTGGTAAGGTTATTTAATGTATGTATGACTCATGGTGAGGTGCCTGAGGATTGGCGGAATGCGTGCATAGTGCCATTGTACAAAAACAAAGGGGATAAGAGTGAGTGCTCAAATTACAGAGGTATAAGTTTGTTGAGTATTCCTGGTAAATTATATGGGAGGGTATTGATTGAGAGGGTGAAGGCATGTACAGAGCATCAGATTGGGGAAGAGCAGTGTGGTTTCAGAAGTGGTACAGGATGTGTGGATCAGGTGTTTGCTTTGAAGAATGTATGTGAGAAATACTTAGAAAAGCAAATGGATTTGTATGTAGCATTTATGGATCTGGAGAAGGCATATGAGAGAGTTGATAGAGATGCTCTGTGGAAGGTATTAAGAATATATGGTGTGGGAGGCAAGTTGTTAGAAGCAGTGAAAAGTTTTTATCGAGGATGTAAGGCATGTGTACGTGTAGGAGGAGAGAAAAGTGATTGGTTCTCAGTGAATGTAGGTTTGCGGCAGGGGTGTGTGATGTCTCCATGGTTGTTTAATTTGTTTATGGATGGGGTTGTTACGGAGGTGAACGCAAGAGTTTTGGAAAGAGGGGCAAGTATGAAGTCTGTTGTGGATGAGAGAGCTTGGGAAGTGAGTTAGTTGTTGTTCGCTGATGATACAGCGCTGGTGGCTGATTCATGTGAGAAACTGCAGAAGCTGGTGACTGAGTTTGGTAAAGTGTGTGAAAGAAGAAAGTTAAGAGTAAATGTGAATAAGAGCAAGGTTATTAGGTACAGTAGGGTTGAGGGTCAAGTCAATTGGGAGGTGAGTTTAGAGAAAAACTGGAGGAAGTGAAGTGTTTTAGATATCTGGGAGTGGATCTGGCAGCGGATGGTACCATGGAAGCGGAAGTGGATCATAGGGTGGGGGAGGGGGCGAGAATTCTGGGAGCCTTGAAGAATGTGTGGAAGTCGAGAACATTATCTCGGAAAGCAAAAATGGGTATGTTTGAAGGAATAGTGGTTCCAACAATGTTGTATGGTTGCGAGGCGTGGGCTATGGATAGAGTTGTGCGCAGGAGGACGGATGTGCTGTAAATGAGATGTTTGAGGACAATGTATGGTGTGAGGTGGTTTGATCGAGTAAGTAACGTAAGGGTAAGAGAGATGTGTGGAAATAAAAAGAGCGTGGTTGAGAGAGCAGAAGAGGGTGTTTTAAAATGGTTTGGGCACATGGAGAGAATGAGTGAGGAAAGATTGACCAAGAGGATATATGTGTCGTAGGTGGAGGGAACGAGGAGAAGAGGGAGACCAAATTGGAGGTGGAGAGATGGAGTGAAAAAGATTTTGTGTGATCGGGGCCTGAACATGCAGGAGGGTGAAAGGAGGGCAAGGAATAGAGTAAATTGGAGCGATGTGGTATACCGGGGTTGACGTGCTGTCAGTGGATTGAATCAAGGCATGTGAAGCGTCTGGGGTACACCATGGAAAGCTGTGTAGGTATGTATATTTGCGTGTGTGGACGTATGTATATACATGTGTATGGGGGTGGGTTGGGCCATTTCTTTCGTCTGTTTCCTTGCGCTACCTCGCAAACGCGGGAGACAGCGACAAAGCAAATAAGAAAAAAAGATATATATATATATATATATATATATATATATATATATATATTTTTTTTTTTTTTTTTTTTTTATATATTTTTATATATTTTAACTTTCTAAAATGGGAAACAGAAGGAGTCACGCGGGGAGTGCTCATCCTCCTCGAAGGCTCAGATTGGGGTGCTTAAATGGGTGTGGATGTAACCAAGATGTGAAAAAAGGAGAGATAGGTAGTATGTTTGAGGAAAGGAACCTGGATGTTTTGGCTCTGAGTGAAACGAAGCTAAAGGGTAAAGGGGAAGAGTGGTTTGGGAATGTCTGGGGAGTAAAGTCAGGGGTTAGTGAGAGGACAAGAGCAAGGGAAGGAGTAGCAGTACTCCTGAAACAGGAGTTGTGGGAGTATGTGATAGAATGTAAGAAAGTAAATTCTCGATTAATATGGGTAAAACTGAAAGTTGATGGAGAGAGATGGGTGATTATTGGTGCATATGCACCTGGGCATGAGAAGAAAGATCACGAGAGGCAACTGTTTTGGGAGCAGCTGAATGAGTGTGTTAGTGGTTTTGATGCACGAGACCGGGTTATAGTGATGGGTGATTTGAATGCAAAGGTGAGTAATGTGGCAGTTGAGGGAATAATTGGTATACATGGGGTGTTCAGTGTTGTAAATGGAAATGGTGAAGAGCTTGTAGATTTATGTGCTGAAAAAGGAATGATGATTGGGAATACCTGGTTTAAAAAGCGAGATATACATAAGTATACTGATGTAAGTAGGAGAGATGGCCAGAGAGCGTTATTGGTTTACGTGTTAATTGACAGTCGCGCGAAAGAGAGACTTTTGGATGTTAATGTGCTGAGAGGTGCTACTGGAGGGATGTCTGATCATTATCTTGTGGAGGCTAAGGTAAAGATTTGTATGGGTTTTCAGAAAAGAAGAGTGAATGTTGGGGTGAAGAGGGTGGTGAGAGTAAGTGAGCTTGGGAAGGAGACTTGTGTGAGGAAGTACCAGGAGAGACTGAGTACAGAATGGAAAAAGGTGAGAACAATGGAAGTAAGGGGAGTGGGGGAGGAATGGGATGTATTTAGGGAATCAGTGATGGATTGCGCAAAAGATGCTTGTGGCATGAGAAGAGTGGGAGGTGGGTTGATTAGAAAGGGTAGTGAGTGGTGGGATGAAGAAGTAAGAGTATTAGTGAAAGAGAAGAGAGAGGCATTTGGACGATTTTTGCAAGGAAAAAATGCAATTGAGTGGGAGACGTATAAAAGAAAGAGACAGGAGGTCAAGAGAAAGGTGCAAGAGGTGAAAAAAAGGGCAAATGAGAGTTGGGGTGAGAGAGTATCATTAAATTTTAGGGAGAATAAAAAGATGTTCTGGAAGGAGGTAAATAAAGTGCGTAAGACAAGGGAGCAAATGGGAACTTCAGTGAAGGGCGCAAATGGGGAGGTGATAACAAGTAGTGGTGATGTGAGAAGGAGATGGAGTGAGTATTTTGAAGGTTTGTTGAATGTGTTTGATGATAGAGTGGCAGATATAGGGTGTTTTGGTCGAGGTGGTGTGCAAAGTGAGAGGGTTAGGGAAAATGATTTGGTAAACAGAGAAGAGGTAGTAAAAGCTTTGCGGAAGATGAAAGCCGGCAAGGCAGCAGGTTTGGATGGTAATGCAGTGGAATTTATTAAAAAAGGGGGTGACTGTATTGTTGACTGGTTGGTAAGGTTATTTAATGTATGTATGACTCATGGTGAGATGCCTGAGGATTGGCGGAATGCGTGCATAGTGCCATTGTACAAAGGCAAAGGGGATAAGAGTGAGTGCTCAAATTGCAGAGGTATAAGTTTGTTGAGTATTCCTGGTAATTTATATGGGAGGATATTGATTGAGAGGGTGAAGGCATGTACAGAGCATCAGATTGGGGAAGAGCATTGTGGTTTCAGAAGTGGTAGAGGATGTGTGGATCAGGTGTTTGCTTTGAAGAATGTATGTGAGAAATACTTAGAAAATCAAATGGATTTGTATGTAGCATTTATGGATCTGGAGAAGGCATATGATAGAGTTGATAGAGATGCTCTGTGGAAGGTATTAAGAATATATGATGTGGGAGGCAAGTTGTTAGAAGCAGTGAAAAGTTTTTATCGAGGATGTAAGGCATGTGTACGTGTAGGAAGAGAGGAAAGTGATTGGTTCTCAGTGAATGTAGGTTTGCGGCAGGGGTGTGTGATGTCTCCATGGTTGTTTAATTTGTTTATGGATGGGGTTTTTAGGGAGGTGAATGCAAGAGTTTTGGAAAGAGGGGCAAGTATGAAGTCTGTTGGGGGTGAGAGAGCTTGGGAAGTGAGTCAGTTGTTGTTCGCTGATGATACAGTGCTGGTGGCTGATTCATGTGAGAAACTGCAGAAGCTGGTGACTGAGTTTGGTAAAGTGTGTGAAAGAAGAAAGTTAAGAGTAAATGTGAATAAGAGCAAGGTTATTAGGTACAGTAGGGTTCAGGGTCAAGTCAATTGGGAGGTGAGTTTGAATGGAGAAAAACTGGAGGAAGTGAAGTGTTTTAGATATCTGGGAGTGGATCTGGCAGCGGATGGAACCATGGAAGCGGAAGTGGATCATAGGGTGGGGGAGGGGGCGAAAATTCTGGGAGCCTTGAAGAATGTGTGGAAGTCGAGAACATTATCTCGGAAAGCAAAAATGGGTATGTTTGAAGGAATAGTGGTTCCAACAATGTTGTATGGTTGCGAGGCGTGGGCTATGGATAGAGTTGTGCGCAGGAGGATGGATGTGCTGGAAATGAGATATTTAGGGACAATGTGTGGTGTGAGGTGGTTTGATCGAGTAAGTAACGTAAGGGTAAGAGAGATGTGTGGAAATAAAAAGAGCGTGGTTGAGAGAGCAGAAGAGGGTGTTTTGAAATGGTTTGGGCACATGGAGAGAATGAGTGAGGAAAGATTGACCAAGAGGATATATGTGTCGGAGGTGGAGGGAACGAGGAGAAGAGGGAGGCCAAATTGG
This sequence comes from Panulirus ornatus, assembly GCF_036320965.1. Taxonomy (NCBI): domain Eukaryota; kingdom Metazoa; phylum Arthropoda; class Malacostraca; order Decapoda; family Palinuridae; genus Panulirus; species Panulirus ornatus. Next base: position 6,596,162 of record NC_092257.1, read on the forward strand.
AGGTGGAAAGATGGAGTGAAAAAGATTTTGTGTGATCGGGGCCTGAACATGCAGGAGGGTGAAAGGAGGGCAAGGAATAGAGTGAATTGGAGCGATGTGGTATACCGGGGTTGACGTGCTGGCAGTGGATTGAATCAAGGCATGTGAAGCGTCTGGGGTAAACCATGGAAAGCTGTGTGGGTATGTATATTTGCGTGTGTGGACGTATGTATATACATGTGTATGGGGGTGGGTTGGGCCATTTCTTTCGTCTGTTTCCTTGCGCTACCTCGCAAACGCGGGAGAAAGCGACGAAGCAAAAAAAAAAAAAAAATATATATATATATATATATATATATATATATATATATATATATATATATATATATATAGGGTGTTTTGGTCGAGGTGGTGTGTAAAGTGCGAGGGTTAGGGAAAATGATTTGGTAAACAAAGAAGAGCTAGTAAAAGTGTTGCGGAAGATGAAAGCCGGCAAGGCAGCAGGTTTGCATGGTATTGCAGTGGAATTTATCAAAAAAGGGGGTGACTGTATTGTTGACTGGTTGGTAAGGTTATTCAATGTATGTATGATTCATGGTGAGGTGCCTGAGGATTGGCGGAATGCTTGCATAGTGCCATTGAACAAAGGCAAAGGGGATAAGAGTGAGTGCTCAAGTTACAGAGGTATAAGTCTGTTGAGTGTTCCTGGTAAATTCTATGGGAGGGTATTGATTGAGAGGGTGAAGGCATGTACAGAGCATCAGATTGGGGAAAAGCAGTGTGGTTTCAGAAGTGGTAGAGGATGTGTGGATCAGGGGTTTGCTTTGAAGAAAGTATGTGAGAAATACTTAGAAAAGTAAACGGATTTGTATGTAGCATTTATGGATCTGGAGAAGGCACATGATAGAGTTGATAGAGATGCTCTGTGGAAGGTACTAAGAATATATGGTGTGGGAGGCAATTTGTTAGAAGCAGTGAAAAGTTTTTATCGAGGATGTAAGGAAGTGATTGGTTCTCAGCGAATGTAGGTTTGCGGCAGGGGTGTGTGATGTCTCCATGGTTGTTTAATTTGTTTATGGATGGGGTTGTTAGGGAGGTGAATGCAAGAGTTTTGGAAAGAGGGGCAAGTATGCAGTCTGTTGTGGATGAGAGAGCTTGGGAAGTGAGTCAGTTGTTCGCTGATGATACAGCGCTGGTGCCTGATTCATGTGAGAAACTGCAGAAGCTGATGACTGAGTTTGGTAAAGTGTGTGAAAGAAGAAAGTTAAGAGTAAATGTGAATAAGAGCAAGGTTATTAGGTACAGTAGGGTTGAGGGTCAAGTCAATTGAGAGGTAAGTTTGAATGGAGAAAAACTGTAGGAAGTAAAGTGTTTTAGATATCTGGAAGTGGATCTGGCAGCGGATGGAACCATGGAAGTGGAAGTAAATCATAGGGTGGGGGAGGGGGCGAAAATCCTGGGAGCCTTGAAGAATGTGTGGAAGTCGAGAAAATTATCTCCGAAGGCAAAATTGGGTATGTTTGAAGGAATAGTGGTTCCAACAATGTTCTATGGTTGCGAGGCGTGGGCTATGGATAGAGTTGTGCGGAGGAGGGTGGATATGCTGGAAATGAGATGTTTGAGGACAATAAGTGGTGTGAGGTGGTTTGATCGAGTAAGTAATGTAAAGGTAAGAGAGATATGTGGAAATAAAAAAGAGCATGGTTGAGAGAGCAGAAGAGGGTGTTTTGAAATGGTTTGGGCACATGGAGAGAATGAGTGAGGAAAGATTGACCAAGAGGATATATGTGTTGGAGGTGGAGGGAACGAGGAGAAGAGGGAGACCAAATTGGAGGTGGAAAGATGGAGTGAAAAAGATTTTGTGTGATCGTGGCCTGAACATGCAGGAGGGTGAAAGGCGGGCAAGGAATAGAGTGAATTGGATCGATGTGGTATACCGGGGTCGACATGCTGTCAGTGGATTGAATCAGGGCATGTGAAGCGCCTGGGTAAACCATAGAAAGTTGTGTGGGGCCTGGATGTGGAAAGGGAGCTGTGGTTTCGGGCATTATTGCATGACAGCTGGAAACTGAGTGTGAGCGAATGGGGTCTTTGTTGTCTTTTCCTGGCCCTGCCTCGCACACATGAAGGGGGAGGGGGATGTTATTCTGTGTGTGGCGGGGTGGCGATGGGGTTGAGTAGGGGCAGACAGTGTGAATTGTGTGCATGTGTGTATATGTGTGTGTCTGTGTGTGTATATATGTGTGTACGTTGGGATGTGTGGGTGTGTATGTTTGCGCGTGTGGACGCGTGTGTGTGTGCATGTGTGTGGGGGTGGGTTGGGCCATTTCTTTCGTCTGTTTCCTTGCGCTACCTCGCAGGCGCGGGAGACAGCGATAAAGCAAAATGAATAATAAATATATATATATATATATATATATATATATATATATATATATATATATATATATATATATATATATATATATATATATATATATATATATATATATATATATATAACCCGGTCTCGTGCATCAAAACCACCAACACACTCATTCAGCTGCTCCCAAAACACTCGCCTCTCATGATCTTTCTTCTCATGCCCAGGTGCATATGCACCAATAATCACCCATCTCTCTCCATCAACTTTCAGTTTTACCCATATCAATCGAGAATTTACTTTCTTACATTCTATCACATACTCCCACAACTCTTCTTTCAGGAGTACTGCTACTCCTTCCCTTGCTCTTGTCCTCTCACTAACCCCTGACTTTACTCCCAAGACATTCCCAAACCACTTTTCCCCTTTACCCTTGAGCTTCGTTTCACTCAGAGCCAAAACATCCAGGTTCCTTTCCTCAAACATACTACCTAACTCTCCTTTTTTTACATCTTGGTTACATCCACACACATTTAGACACCCCAACCTGAGTCTACGAGGAGGATGAGCACTCCCCGCGTGACTCCTTCTGATTCCCATTTTTTAGAAAGTTAAGAATACAATGAGGGGAGGATTTTTGGCCCCCCGCTCCCGTCCCCTCTAGTCGCCTTCTACGACACGTGAGGAATGCGTGGGAAGTATTCTTTCACCCCTATCCCCAGGGATAATATATATATATATATATACACATACACACACATATACACATATATACACACATACACACATATACACACACATACATATACATATGAAAAATGTCAGAAATAATTTAGAAAACTGAAACTTCTATCTTGAAATGAAATTAAAAAAATGAATGTCACATTATGGTTCAACCTCTGGCTATGGAAAAGGGAAATGTATAATTTATTTACGTAAACGTCAATTAGTAGTTTTCATCAATTTAACCACTGTATCATACTACCTGGACTTCTCCTATCATGAAACTGAAATATTGGCTTATGATGTTTCTCAATTGTCTTCATTACACAAAGTACAACCATGTCTTGGATACATGAGGGTAGGTATTTGGTCATCCGCCATAATAAAGCCTTGACAGACTAAAAGTTTATCTAGACCTCAACTTTTCCAGTACATTCATGAAAAACACCTTTTTGCTTTCTATCTCTATCACTTTGAAAAATGCTCCCTTTGTTCACATTTCAATGAAAGAATAAGCTTCAATGTCTAAGCTACATTCTTTTCCAATTTCACTATTTTCTTTTCAGAGCACCATGCATGAAAACTATCACTCCAGTGACACAACTATAAACATTTACTTTCCCTTCAAAAAAGTTCTGGGGAAGTCTGTCTCGATACACTGCGGGTCACTCTACCACCTGACGAGGTTTGTGTTGCAATGGTTCTTAATTCACAAAAGTAGTAGCATCACTGGTGGGCGGAAGAACATTCTCATCATTTAGGACGAACAAGAAGGGCGACAGCGACGCACACTCGAGGGAGACAGTTGTCCAGGTCCTCCGTCATTATCTTGTATAAAAAATGGCGCCTCGAACACGACGATTCTTCGGCACGACGCGTCGTTGCGCAATTCAAACTTTGTCTGGTCGTGCTCAAGTGTCGTGCCGTCGTTCTCGAGGTGCTCCTCTGGTGGAGTGACTGCGTCAGGTGGCCCTCGAATAATGCAGGCTTGTCGGCCCATCATCCTTCAGCGAACAAATTGAAACGACGGCTGCTTCCTCCAAAATTGTGGTAGCACGGATCTTGCGGACTGGAGTGATGCGTCGGTAGGTCGACTTCCCACCGCCTCTACCGCCATCTAGCAACATTTCTCTCATTTTTTTCCTCTTATCCTTAAAGTTATATATATCACATCTCTCTTTCCACTGAATCCATAACACAGTCTCCGTTTCTGTTGTGAGGAGGTACTTCACTTGCTGTGGGCAACCTCCCTGAGCACTGTAGTACCGCCTAGCCTGGGCCATCCCCACCAGCAGACACAGCAACGTCGCCGTCAGGAGGTACGTGTTCGAAGCCTCGCTATCATGCGGGGGGATTGAACAAGGCGATGAACCCAGGTGGGGAAACTGGTAACAGACGTGTTCTCCACGACCTAAGCCTCTGATTGGGGGTCATACCTCGTTACGTAACCTTAGTTGGCTGTGAGGTCGGATGCGAGGTTTCCAGCCGAAGTAAGCAGTTGTGGGGGACTGGTGAAGGTGTGGTCTTGGTTCCTATATATCCCTCCACAATGCCGGATCCCTCAGCGACATCTGGAATTGATGGAGAGCTGCCCAGCGCGTCGAACACTCGATATCAAACCGGTTTCCGTTATAGTGATGGGTGATTTGAATGCAAAGGTAGGTAATGTGGCAGTTGAGGGAATAATTGGTATACATGGGGTGTTCAGTGTTGTAAATGGAAATGGTGAAGAGCTTGTAGATTTATGTGCTGAAAAAGGACTGGTAATTGGGAATACCTGGTTTAAAAAGCGAGATATACATAAGTATACGTATGTCAGTAGGAGAGATGGCCAGAGAGCGTTATTGGATTACGTGTTAATTGACAGGCGCGCGAAAGAGAGACTTTTGGATGAAAATGTGCTGAGAGGTGCAACTGGAGGGATGTCTGATCATTATCTTGTAGAGGCTAAGGTGAAGATTTGTATGGGTTTTCAGAAAAGATGAGTGAATGTTGGGGTGAAGAGGGTGGTGAGAGTAAGTGAGCTTGGGAAGGAGACTTGTGTGAGGAAGTAACAGGAGAGCCAGAGTACAGAATGGAAAAAGGTGAGAACAATGGAAGTAAGGGGAGTGGGGGAGGAATGGGATGTATTTAGGGAATCAGTGATGGATTGGACAAAAGATGCTTGTGGCATGAGAAGAGTGGGAGGTGGGTTGATTAGAAAGGATAGTGAGTGGTGGGATGAAGAAGTAAGAGTATTAGTGAAAGAGAAGAGAGAGGCATTTGGACGATTTTTGCAGGGAAAAAATGCAATTGAGTGGGAGATGTATAAAAGAAAGAGACAGGAGGTCAAGAGAAAGGTGCAAGAGGTGAAAAAGAGGGCAAATGAGAGTTGGGGTGAGAGAGTATCATTAAATTTTAGGGAAAATAAAAAGATGTTCTGGAAGGAGGTAAATAAAGTGCGTAAGACAAGGGAGCAAATGGGAACTTCAGTGAAGGGCGCTAATGTGGAGGTGATAACAAGTAGTGGTGATGTGAGAAGGAGATGGAGTGAGTATTTTGAAGGTTTGTTGAATGTGTTTGATCATAGAGAGGGAGATATAGGGTGTCTTGGTCGAGGTGGTGTGCAAAGTGAGAGGGTTGGGGAAAATGATTTGGTAAACAGAGAAGAGGTAGTAAAAGCTTTGCGGTAGATTGAAGCCGGCAAGGCAGCAGGTTTCGATAGTATTGTAGTGCAATTTATTAAAAAAGGGGGTGACTGTATTGTTGACTGGTTGGTAAGGTTATTTAATGTATGTATGACTCATGGTGAGGTGCCTGAGGATTGGCGGAATACGTGCATAGTACCATTGTACAAAGGCAAAGGGGATAACAGTGAGTGCTCAAATTACAGAGGTATAAGTTTGTTGAGTATTCCTGGTAAATTATATGGGAGGGTATTGATTGAGAGGGTGAAGGCATGTACAGAGCATCAGATTGGGGAAGAGCAGTGTGGTTTCAGAAGTTCTAGAGGATGTGTGGATCAGGTGTTTGTTTTGAAGAATGTATGTGAGAAATACTTAGAAAAGCAAATGGATTTGTATGTAGCATTTATGGATCTGGAGAAGACATATGATAGAGTTGATAGAGATGCTCTGTAGATGGTATTAAGAATATATGGTGTGGGAGGCAAGTTGTTAGAAGCAGTGAAAAGTTTTTATCGAGGATGTAAGGCATGTGTACGTGTAGGAAGAGAGGAAATTGATTGGTTCTCAGTGAATGTAGGTTTACGGCAGGGGTGTGTGATGTCTCCATGGTTGTTTAATTTGTTTATGGATGGGGTTGTTAGGGAGGTGAATGCAAGAGTTTTGGAAAGAGTGGCAAGTATGAAGTCTGTTGTGGATGAGACAGCTTGGGAAGTGAGTCCGTTGTTGTTCGCTGATGATACAGCGGTGGTGGCTGATTCATGTGAGAAACTGCAGAAGCTGGTGACTGAGTTTGGTAAAGTGTGTGAAAGAAGAAAGTTAAGAGTAAATGTTAATAAGAGCAAGGTTATTAGGTACAGTAGGGTTGAGGGTCAAGTCAATTGGGAGGTAAGTTTGAATGTAGAAAAACTGGAGGAAGTGAAGTGTTTTAGATATCTGGGAGTGTATCTGGCAGCGGATGGAACCATGGAAGCGGAAGTGAATCATAGGGTGGGGGAGGGGGCGAAAATTCTGGGAGCCTTGAAGAATGTGTGGAAGTCGGGAACATTATCTCGCAAAGCAAAAATGGGTATGTTTGATGGAATAGTGTTTCCAACAATGTTGTATGGTTGCGTGGCGTGGGCTATGGATAGAGTTGTGCTCAGGAGGGTGGATGTGCTGGAAATGAGATGTTTGAGGACAATGTGTGGTGTGAGGTGGTTTGATCGAGTAAGTAATGTAAGGGTAAGAGAGATGTGTGGAAATAAAAAGAGCGTGGTTGAGAGAGCAGAAGAGGGTGTTTTGAAATGGTTTGGGCACATGGAGAGAATGATTGAGGAAAGATTGACCAAGAGGATGTATGTGTCGGAGGTGGAGGGAACGAGGAGAAGCGGGAGACCAAATTGGAGGTGGAAAGATGGAGTGAAAAAGATTTTGTGTGGTCGGGGCCTGAACATGCAGGAGGGTGAAAGGCGGGCAAGGAATAGAGTGAATTGGATCGATGTGGTATACCGGGGCTGACGTGATGTCAGTGGATTGAATCAGGGCATGTGAAGCGTCTGGGGTAAACCATGGAAAGTTGTGTGGGGCCTGGGGGAAAGGGAGCTGTGGTTTCGGGCATTATTGCATGACAGCTAGAGGCTGAGTGTGAATGAATGGGGCCTTTGTTGTCTTTTCCTAGTGCTACCTCGCACACATGAGGGGGGAGGGGGATGGTATTCCATGTGTGGCGAGGTGGCGATGGGAATGAATAAAGGCAGACAGTGTGAATTGTGTGCATGGGTATATATGTATGTGTCTGTGTGTGTATATATATGTGTACATTGAGATTTATAGGTATGTATATTTGCGTGTGTGGACGTGTATGTATGTATATTGTGTATGGGGGTGGGTTGGGCCATTTCTTTCGTCTGTTTCCTTGCGCTACCTTGCAAACGCGGGAGACAGCGACAAAGCAAAAAAAAAAAAAAATAAAAAAATTTATATATATATATATATATATATATATATATATATATGTTTATATATATATATATATATATATATATATATATATATATATATATATATATATATATATATATATATATATATATATATATATATATATATATATATATATATATATATATATATATATATATATATATGTGTATATATATATATATATATATATATATATATATATATATATATATATATATATATATATATATATATATATATATATATATATATATATATATATTTATTTGTATATGTGTGTGTGTGTGTGTGTGTGTGTGTGTTTATGTGGGTGGGTTGGGTCATTCTTCATCTGTTTTCCTTGCACTACCTTGCTGACGCGAGAGACGGCGATTAAGTATAATGTATATGTACAATCACCTTTGACAATACGATAACATCTGCATAAGATCCATCACATGTACAGTGTTCTTCAACTGAACAAATATGATATATTTCATGAGGTGTTGAACTTATCATCATATTCTCTAACATGTAGTAACTCTCCTGCTTCTCTGAAATTAGACAGTTATAACGCTGAGAAATTCAGGGGGAACCGTCTGTAAGTACATATCTATAGCAATTGGCCTCCCTGTCTGTCTATCTGTCTCTCAGGCTGTGTTATCCCACTCTCATCATCACAGTTTGAGACTGTTACACATGTTACCAAGACATCACAGAACTCCAGCTATTATCCAGCTCCAGGTAAGTGTAGTATTGTAATGCCTCTTCGGGCGAGATGCGCCGGGGGATATTTTTTTCTTCCCCACAGGCCTGGGGAGAGGGGTAAAGAACGGATCAGTTTGATGAAGTATTTTCACCGTGAGTTCAGAAACTATCTGGTAATCTCGTCCAGGCGGAAGATAAGTCGCGCGTTTTTCCTGTGGAAGGTTTTCTCATCAGCAGATGTTTGAGCTTGTTGTTCTCATTCCTCAGGCATACCAACCACAGCAAATATTATCGTGAGGCGAGTTGAGAGTCCCCCCCCAATGGTAGTCCAGCTTTTCCTCTCCTCATGGTAGTCCAGCTTTCTCCCTCCCCCATGGTAGTCCATCTTTCCAATTCCCCCTTGGTACATGGGGGTAGTCCAGCTTTCCCTCTCCCCCACGGTAGTCCAGCTTTCACCCATGATAGTCCAGCTCTCCCCCATGGTAGTCCAGCTTTCCCCATGATAGTCCAGCTTTCCCTCTCCCCATGATAGTCCAGCTTTCCCCATGGTAGTCCAGCTTTCCCCCTCTCCCATGATAGTCCTCTCATGGCAGTCCATCTTGCCTCACTGATAGTCCAGCTTACTAGTAAGTAGCTACGTAAATACCACCTCCTCCAACGGAGCAAATTTGTAGATACGTAATTACACAGAGTCGGGCTACCTGGGACCTGACAGATGTAGGGAAACACGTACGCGCACATACACACGGGCGTCCGTGGTGTGGCGGTTAGCTTACCGACCAGTAGTCAGCACGAGCCCGCATGGGTTCGAATCCTGGGCGCGGCAGTCGGCCTACACTCAATCCAGGTGCTCATCCTTCTCTTGGGGCTGGTCGATAAATGGGGGCATGGGTTTGGCATAAAAAGGAGTCAAGACATAGTACATGCAAACAAGGTTAAGAGACGGGGCAACACCAGTGTAAAACTCTCTCCCCATAACCACACACACACACACACACACTCACCTTAAGGCAATAGATAACCGTAGATGGATGGATTAATTTCTAAGTATACTTAGCGATCACACTAACAAGGTGAGCATAATGACCTTGAAAGACCTGTCTAAGCGATCATTACCACCAGTTAGCTCGGTAACGTGTCGTAGTGGCCACAGTGCTGGCCCAGAGTGAGCCGTCAGAGTGGTCAGTACCACCACAGCCACCGTAGTGACCAGCACTGACCAAGTCCTCACACGTCTCTCATGTACGTTCTAGCCAACTGTCTCTTCCTGTACAGTCTCGGTTGGTGCTTCTGTCTCGAATCATTCGGGTCAAAGAAGATTCTCTCTCTCTCTCTCTCTCTCTCTCTCTCTCTCTCTCTCTCTCTCTCTCTCTCTCTCTCTCTCTCTCTCTCTCTCTCTCTCTCTCTCTCTCTCTCTCTCTCTCTCTCTCTCTCTCTCCGCGCTTTACGTCTTCTCATTCGTTCTCCATCCCATCTCAGGTCATTTCTCCACTCCCAGATTCGATAGTCCCAGATGGACCAAGGGCAGATGATTACATCTGATGCGTGTTTGTGCCGGAGAGAGAGAGAGAGAGAGAGAGAGAGAGAGAGAGAGAGAGAGAGAGAGAGAGAGAGAGAGAGAGAGAGAGAGAGAGAGAGAGCAATATCATTCCTCATGAAAGCCGTGCGGTGAGAGCTACGCGTCTGGCCCTGGCTGTTGCCCAAAACCTCATCCTAAGTAGAAACCCACGAGTCGGTACTCGCATTCCCTTCCATCCTGACCTTCTCAAGACGCGGGTACGTGAGAGGGGCCAACTACACCCCCCTCAGCGATGGATGTCCGGGAGCTCTTTATGGAGGCTCCAGGCGACCACCACAACGGCTGAACATTCAACCCCGAGACACATTACCCTTCTCAAGGCGGGAGTCTATTCAGAGTGGGGGATGGTGCGATAAAGCACGTGGGGGGGGAGGGGGGCCACAGATGTTTTGGTGAGTCGATGGCAGAGAGAGAGAGAGAGAGAGAGAGAGAGAGAGAGAGAGAGAGAGAGAGAGAGAGAGAGAGAGAGAGAGAGAGAGAGAGAGAGAGAGAGAGAGAGAGAGAGAGAGAGAGAGAGAGAGAGAGAGAGAGAGAGAGAGAATAATAAAGGAGGGAGGTGTAGATAGAGAGAGGGAGGTGAAAATGAAGGAAAAAATGAGAGAGAGAGAGAGAGAGAGAGAGAGAGAGAGAGAGAGAGAGAGAGAGAGAGAGAGAGAGAGAGAGAGAGAGAGAGAGAGAGAGAGAGAGAGAGAGAGAGAGACATGAGCATAGACCAGAAGGAGCGACACCTGGCGCGGCAAGGGTCACACAGATCCCAGGTCACTGAATTATACAGACGGGTTAGCATGTGGCACAGCGGGACATCCTCTTGAAGGGGTTGGCATGTGGCACAGCAGGACATCCTTCTGAAGGGGATGACATGTGGCACAGCAGGACAACCTCCTGAAGGGGATGGCATGCGGCACAGCAGGACATCCTCCTGAAGGCGATAGTATATGACACAGCAGGACATTCTCTTGAAGGGGATGGCATGTGGCACAGCACAACATCCCCTTAAAGGGGTTGCCTTGTGGCACAGCAGGACATCCTCTTGTAGGGGTTGGCATGTGGCACTGCGGGACGTTCCCTTGAAGGGGTTACCATGTGACACAGCAGGACATTCTCTTGTAGGGGTTGACATGTGGCATAGCGGGACGTCATCTTGAAGGGGTTGGCATGGTGCACATCATGAATATATGGATTTGTATGTAGCATTTATGGATCAGGAGAAGGCATATGACAGAGTTGATAGGGATGCTCTGTGGAAGGTATTAAGAATATATGGTGTGGGAGGCAAGTTGCTACAAGCAGTGAAAAGTTTTTGTCAAGGATGTAAGGCATGTGTACGTGTAGGAAGAGAGGAGAGTTATTGGTTCCCAGTGAATGTCGGTTTGCGTTAGGGGTGCATGATGTCTCTATGGTTGTTTAATTTGTTTATGGATGGGGTTGTTAGGGAGGTGAATGCAAGAGTTTTGGAGAGGGGCAAGTATGCAGTCTGTTGTGGATGAGATGACTTGGGGAGAGAGTCAGTTGTTGTTCGCTGATAAGACAGCGCTGGTGGCTGATGCGAGTGAGAAACTGCAAAAGTTGGTGACTGAGTTTGGTAAAGTGTGTGAAAGAAGAAAGATGAGAGTAAATGTGAATAAGAGCAAGGCTATAAGACTCAGTAGGGTTGAGGGACAAGTCCATTGGGAGGCAGGTTTGAATGGAGAAAAACTGGAGGAAGTAAAGTGTTTTAGATATCTGGGAGTGGATTTAGCAGCGGATGGAACCATGGAAGCGGAAGTGAGTCAAGGGTGGGGGAGGGGGAGAGGCTCTGGGAGCGTTGAAGAATGTGTGGAAGTCGAGAACGTTATCTCGGAAAGCAAAAATGGGTATGTTTGAAGGAATAGTGGTTCCAACAATGTTATTTGGTTGTGAGGCGTGGGCTATAGATGGGGTTGTGTAAAGGAGGGTGGAGGTGTTGGAAATGAGATGTTTGAGGACAATATGTAGTGTGAGGTGGTTTGGTCGAGTAAGTAAGGAAAGGGTAAGAGAGATGTGTCGTAATAAAAAGAGTGTGGTTGAGAGAGCGGAAGAGGGTGTATTGAAATGGTTGGGTCACGTGGTGAGAATGAGTAAGGAAAGATTGACCAAGAGGATATATGTGTCAGAGGTGGAGAGAACGAGGAGAAGTAGGAGAATAAAATGGAGGTGGAAGGATTGAGTGAAATGGATTTTGAGCGATCTGGGCTTGAATATACAGGAGGGCGAAAGGCGTGCAAGGAAGAAAGTGAATTGGAACGATGTGGTATACCAGGGTCTACGTGCTGTCAATCGATTGAACCAGGGCATGTGAAGCGGCTGGGGTAAACCATGGAAAGTTCTGTGTGGCCTGGATGTGGAAAGGGCGCTATAGTTTCGATGCATTACACATGACAGCTAGAGAATGAGTGTGAAGAAATGTAGCCTTTGTTGTCTTTTCCTAGCGCTACCTCGTGCGCGCGTTGATAGGGGGTGCCATTTCATGTGTGTCGGGGTGGCGACGAGAATGGATGAAGGCAGCAAGTATGAATATGTACATGTGCATATATGTATAGGTCTGCGTATGTATATGTATGTATACGTTAAATTTGTAGGTATGTATATGTGCGTATGTGGGCGTTATGTATATACATGTGTATGTGGGTGGGTTAGGCCATTCATTCGTCTGTTTCCTTGCGCTGCCTCGCTAACGCGAGAGACAGCGACTAAGTATGACAATAATACATATGGGATGAAGAATGATATCTATCTATCTATCTATCTATCTATCTATCTATCTATCTATATATATATATATATATATATATATATATATATATATATATATATATATATATATATATATATATATATATATATATATATATATATATATATATATATAGATATATATATATATATATATATATATATATATATATATATATATATATATATATATATATATATATATATATATATATATATATATATATATATATATATATATATATATATCATACAAACCAACAGCCAGGATCGAACCTGGAACCCCTGTGTAACAGGCGGGAATGCTACCACTAGACTATAGGCCTGGCTAATAAGATATAAATATTAGATTACTATGTACTCGATTACCCCTCGCCCCACGTTGGTGAGCAACGGGGTCTACACCGGTCATTTCTCAACGGGGGCACATAGCTAGCAGATAGCATTGTACCGAACCTAGCTGTACAACACGGAGGTATATAAATACAAACAGAGTGCATAGGAACACGCACATTCATAGAACATACAAACCTCCAACAGCCACGATCGAACCTGGGACCCCTGTGTAACAGGTAGGAATGCTACCGCTAGGCTATGGGCCTGGCTAATAGGAAATAACTATTCGAATACTATGTACTCGAATACCCTTCGTCTCACGTTGGTGAGCAACGGGGTCTACACCGGTCATTACCCAGCAGGGGCACATAGCCAGCAGATAGCATTTTACCGAAACTATATATATATATATATATATATATATATATATATATATATATATATATATATATATATATATATTTATTTATTTCTTTAATTTGCTTTGTCGCTGTCTCCCGCGTTTGCGAGGTAGCGCAAGAAAACAGACGAAAGAAATGGCCCAACCCACTCCCATACACATGTATATACATACACGTCCACACACGCAAATATACATACCTATACATCTCCATGTACACATATATATACACACACAGACATATACATATATACACATGTACATAATTCATACTGTCTGCCTTTATTTATTCCCATCGCCACCTCGCCACATATGGAATAACATCCCCCTCCCCGCTCATGTGTGCGAGGTACCGCTACGAACAGACAACAAAGGCCCCATTCGTTCACACTCAGTCTCTAGCTGTCATGTAATAATGCCCGAAACCACAGCTCCCTTTCCACATCCAGGCCCCACACAACTTTCCATGGTTTACCCCAGACGTTTCACATGCCTTGATTCAATCCATTGACAGCACGTCGACCCCGGTATACCACATCGATCCAATTCACTCTATTCCTTGCCCGCCTTTCACCCTCCTGCATGTTCAGGCCCCGATCACTCAAAATCTTTTTCACTCCATCTTTCCACCTCCAATTTGGTCTCCCACTTCTCCTCGTTCCCTCCACCTCCGACACATATATCCTCGTGGTCAATCTTTCCTCACTCATTCTCTCCATGTGCCCAAACCATTTCAAAACACCCTCTTCTGCTCTCTCAACCACGTTCTTTTTATTTCCACACATCTCTCTTACCCATACATTACTTACTCGATCAAACCACCTCACACCACATATTGTCCTCAAACATCTCATTTCCAGCACATCCACCCTCCTCCGCACAACTCTATCCATAGCCCACGCCTCGCAACCATACAACATTGTTGGAACTACTATTCCTTCAAACATAGCCATTTTTGCTTTCCGAGATAATGTTCTCGACTTCCACACATTCTTCAAGGCTCCCAGGATTTTCGCCCCCTCCCCCACCCTCCCCCAGGTACACATGTAAGGCATGTGTACTTGTAGGAAGAGAGGAAAGTGATTGGTTCTCAGTGAATGTAGGTTTGCGGCAGGGGTGTGTGATGTCTCCATGGTTGTTTAATTTGTTTATGGTTGGGGTTGTTAGGGAGGTGAATGCAAGAGTTTTGGAAAGAGGGGCAAGTATGCAGTCTGTTGTGCATGAGAGAGCTTGGGAAGTTAGTCAGTTGTTGTTCGCTGATGATACAGCGCTGGTGGCTGATTCATGTGATAAGCTGCAGAAGATGGTGACTGAGTTTAGTAAAGTGTGTGAAAGAAGAAAGTTAAGAGTAAATGTGAATAAGAGCAAGGTTATTAGGTACAGTAGGGTTGAGGGTCAAGTCAATTGGGAGGTAAGTTTGAATGGAGAAAAACTGGAGGAAGTAAAGTGTTTTAGATATCTGGGAGTGGATCTGACAGCGGATAGAACCATGGATATATATATATATATATATATATATATATATATATATATATATATATATATATATATATATATATATATATATATATATATATATATATATATATATATATATATATATATTTATATATATATATATATATATATATATATATATATATATATATATATATATATATATATATATATATATATATATATATATATATATATATATATATCTTTTTATTCTCCCTGAAATTGGGATAAAAAGATGTTTTGGAAGGAGGTAAAGTGCGTAAGACAAGGGAGCAAATGGGAACTTCAGTGAAGGGGGCAAATGGGGAGGTGATAACAAGTGTGGTGATGTGAGACGGAGATGGAGTGAGTATTCTGAAGGTTTGTTGAATGTGTTTGATGATAGAGTGGCAGATGTGGGGTGTCTTGGTCGAGGTGGTGTGCAAAGTGAGAGGGTTAGGGAAAATGATTTGGTAAATAGAGAAGAGGTAGTAAAAGCTTTACGGAAGATGAAAGCCAGCAAAGCAGCAGGTTTGGATGGCACTGCAGTGGAATTTATTAAAAAAAGGGGGTGACTGTATTGTTGACTGGCTGGTAAGGTTATTTGATGTATGTATGATTCATGGTGAGGTGCTTGAGGATTGGCGGAATGCTTGTATAGTGCCATTGTACAAAGGCAAAGGGGATAAGAGTGAGTGCTCAAATTACAGAGGTATAAGTTTGTTGAGTATTCCTGATAAATTCTATGGGAGGGTATTGATTGAGAGGGTGAAGGCATGTACAGATCATCAGATTGGGGAAGAGCAGTGTGGTTTCAGAAGTGGTAGAGGATTTGTGGATCAGGTGTTTGCTTTGAAGGATGTATGTGAGAAATACTTAGAAAAGCAAAGGGATTTGTATGTAGCATTTATGGATCTGGAGAAGGCATATGATAGAGTTGATAGAGATGCTCTGTGGAAGGTATTAAGAATATATGGTGTGGGAGGCAAGTTGTTAGAAGCAGTGAAAAGTTTTTATCGAGGTTGTAAGGCATGTGTTCGTGTATGAAGAGAGGAGAGTGAATGGTTCTCAGTGAATGTAGGTTTGCGGCAGGGGTGTGTGATGTCTCCATGGTTGTTTAATTTCTTTATGGATGGGGTTGTTAGGGAGGTGAATGCAAGAGTTTTGGAAAGAGGGGCAAGTATGAAGTCTGTTGGGGATGAGAGAGCTTGGGAAGTGAGTCAGTTGTTGTTCGCTGATGATACAGCGCTGATGGCTGATTCATGTGAGAAACTGCAGAAGCTGGTGACTGAGTTTGGTAAAGTGTGTGAAAGAAGAAAGTTAAGAGTAAATGTGAATAAGAGCAAGGTTATTAGGTACAGTAGGGTTGAGGGTCAAGTCAATTGGGAGGTAAGTTTGAATGGAGAAAAACTGGAGGAAGTAAAGTGTTTTAGATATCTGGGAGTGGATCTGGCAGTGTATGGAACCATGGAAGCGGAAGTGGATCATAGGGTGGGGGAGGGGGCGAAAATCCTGGGAGCCTTGAAGAATGTGTGGAAGTCGAGAACATTATCTCGGAAAGCAAAAATGGGTATGTTTGAAGGAATAGTGGTTCCAACAATGTTGTATGGTTGCGAGGCGTGGGCTATGGATAGCGTTGTGCGCAGGAGGATGGATGTGCTGGAAATGAGATGTTTGAGGAGAATGTGTGGTGTGAGGTGGTTTGATCGAGTAAGTAACGTAAGGGTAAGAGAGTTGTGTGGAAATAAAAAGAGCGTGGTTGAGATAGCAGAAGAGGGTGTTTTGAAATGGTTTGGGCACATGGAGAGAATGAGTGAGGAAAGATTGACCAAGAGGATATAAGTGTCCTAGGTGGAGGGAACGAGGAGATGTGGGAGACCAAATTGGAGGTGGAAAGATGGAGTGAAAAAGATTTTGTGTGATCGGGGCCTGAACATGCAGGGCGGGTGAAAGGAGGGCAAGGAATAGAGTGAATTGGATCGATGTGGTATACCGGGGTTGACGTGCTGTCAGTGGATTGAATCAGGGCATGTGAAGCGTCTGGGGTAAACCATGGAAAGCTGTGTAGGTATGTATATTTGCGTGTTTGGACGTATGTATATACATGTATATGAGGGTGGGTTGGGCCATTTATTTCGTCTGTTTCCTTGCGCTACCTCGCAAACGCGGGAGACAGCGACAAAGCCAAAAAAAAAAAAAAAAAAAAATATATATATATATATATATATATATATATATATATATATATATATATATATATATATATATATATATATATATATATATATATATATGCATATATATATATATATATATATATATATATATATATATATATATATATATATATATATATATATATATATATATATATATATATATATATATACTGGAAGGAGGTGAAAGGGAAAGAGGTTAATGTAAGAGTGGAAGTGTTGAGTTTTGAAGTAAGGAAGAGGAATTGTTGAATCAAAGGGAGGAAGTGAAAGATAGATGGAAAGAGTATTTTGTAGAACTGATGAATGTGGGAGAAGGGTAGGCAGCAGTTGGTACATGCATGGATATGGAGGATGGAAGGAAGAGGATACAAGTGCAGGAGCCTGTAGTAAAAAGGGAGGCAAGAAGGGCTATAATGAGGCTGAAGGGCACCTAGAGTGGATGGGATTATGGCTGAAATGCTGAAGTATGGAGGAGAAAGTATGATAAGAGTGGATGCATCTAATATGTAATTTAGCATGGAAAGAGAAGGTTGTGCCTGAGGACTGGGTGAAAGCTATTATCATTCCTTTATTCAAAGGGAAAGGTGCTGAGGATATAAGTACCAATTATAGGGGAATGAGTCAGTTAATAATACCAGGGGATGTGTGGATCAGATTTTTGTAAAGATGACCATGGAAAAGTATTTGGCGAAAGGTAAGAAGTTGTATGCAGCTTTTATGGATCAGGCAAAAGTGTATGACAGAATCGAGTGGAATGCTTTATGGGATGTGTTAGGGGTATACTGCATAGGGGGACACCTGTTAGATGGTGTATAAGTCATCTATGGAGGAGCAAAAGCATGAGTAAGAGTGAATGGATAGCTGACAGGAAGTATTGGGATACATGTAGGTGTGAGGCAGAGCTGTGTGATGTCACCATGCCCTTTCTTTCACCTCTTGCACCTTTCTCTTGACCTCCTGAGTGGGAGACGTATATATATATATATTATATATATATATATATATATATATATATATATATATATATATATATATATATATATATATATATATATATATATATATATATATATATATATATATATATATATATATATATATATATATATATATATATATTATCCCTGGGGATAGGGGAGAAAGAATACTTCCCACGTATTCCCTGCATGTCGTAGAAGGCGACTAAAAGGGAAGGGAGCGGGGGGCTGGAAATCCTCCTCTCTCAGTTTTTTTTAATTTTCTAAAAGAAGGAACAGAGAAGGGGGCCAGGTGAGGATATTCCCTCAAAGGTCCAGTCCTCTGTTCTTAGTGCTACCTTGCTAACGCGGGAAATGGCGAATAGTGTGAAAAAAAAAAATATATGTATATATATATATATATATATATATATATATATATATATATATATATATATATATATATTTTCTTTTCTTTCAAACTATTCGCCATTTCCCGCATTAGCGAGGTAGCGTTAAGAACAGAGGACTGGGCCTTTGAGGGAATACCCACACTTGGCCGAATTCTCTGTTCCTTCTTTTGGAAAATTAAAAAAAAAAAAAAAAAAAAAAAAAAACGAGGAGGGAGGATTTCCAGCCCCCCCGCTCCCTCCCCTTTTAGTCGCCTTCTACGACACGCAGGGAATACGTGGGAAGTATTCTTTCTCCCCTATCCCCAGGGATAATATATATATATATATATATATATATATATATATATATATATATATATATATATATATATATATATATATATATATCTTTTTCTCTCTTTCAAACTATTCGCCATTTCCCGCGTTAGCAAGTTAGCGTTAAGAACAGAGGACTGGGTGTCTGAGGGAATATCCTCACCTGGCTCCCTTCTCTGTTCCCTCTTTTGGAAAATTAAAAGATAAAAAAGAAGGGAGGATTTCCAGCCCCCCGCTCCCTCCCCTTTTAGTCGCCTTCTACGACACACAAGGAATACGTGGGAAGTATTCTTTCACCCCTATCCCCAGGGAGAATATATATATATATATATATATATATATATATATATATATATATATATATATATATATATATATATATATATATATATATATATATATATATATATATATATATGTATATATACACACATACACAGATATACACACATATATATATTTATATACATATGAAAAATGTGAGAAATAATTTAGAAAACTGAAACTTCTAGCTTGAAATGAAATGAAAAATGAATGTCACATAGAGGTTGACCCATTATGTGACATTCATTTTTCATTTCATTTCAAGCTAGAAGTTTCAGGTTTCTAAATTAATTCTTATATTTTTCATATGTATATATATATATATATATATATATATATATATATATATATATATATATATATATATATATATATATATATATATATATATATATATATCTGTGTGTGTGTATGTGTGTATATATGTGTATATATATATAAATATATATATATATATATATATATATATATATATATATATATATATATATATATATATATATATATATATATATATATATATATATTATCCCTGGGGATAGGGGTGAAAGAATACTTCCCACGCATTCCACACGTGTCGTAGAAGGCGACTACAGGGGACGGGAGCGGGGGGCCAGAAATCCTCCCGTCCTTGTATTTTAACTTTCTAAAAATGGGAACAGAAGGAGTCACGCGGGGAGTACTCATCCTCCTCGTAGACTTAGATTTGGGGTGTCTAAATGTGTGTAGATTTAACCAAGATGTGAAAAAAGGAGAGATAGGTAGTATTTTTGAGGAAACGAACCTGGATGTTTTGGCTCTGAGTGAAACGAAGCTCAAGGGTAAAGGGGAAGACTGGTTTGGAAATGTCTTGGGAGTAAAGTCAGGGGTTAGTGACAGGACAAGAGCAAGGGAAGGAGTAGCAGTACTCCTGGAACAGGAGTTTTGGGAGTAAGTGATAGAATGTAAGAAAGTATCTCGATCAATATGGGTAAAACTGAAAGTTGATGGAGAGAGATGGGTGATTATTGGTGCATACGCACCTGGGCAAGAGAAGAAAGATCATGAGAGGCAAGTGTTTTGGGAGTAGGTGAATGAGTGTGTTAGTGGTTATGATGCACGAGACCGGGTTATAGTGATGGGTGATTTGAATGCAAAGGTGAGTAGTGTGGCAGTTGAGGGAATAATTGGTATACATGGGGTGTTCAGTGTTGTAAATGGAAATGGTGAAGAGCTTGTAGATCTATGCGCTGAAAAAGGACTGGTGATTGGGAATACCTGGTTTAAAAAGCGAGATATACGTAAATATACGTATGTAAGTAGGAGAGATGGCCAGAGAGCGTTATTGAATTACGTGTTAATTGACAGGCGCGCGAAAGAGAGACTTTTGGATGTTAATGTGCTGAGAGGTGCAACTGGAGGGATGTCTGATCATTATCTTGTGGAGGCTAAGGTGAAGATTTGTATGGGTTTTCAGAAAAGAAGAGTGAATGTTGGGGTGAAGAGGGTGGTGAGAGTAAGTGAGCTTGGGAAGGAGATTTGTGTGAGGAAGTACCAGGAGAGACTGAGTACAGAATGGAAAAAGGTGAGAACAATGGAAGTAAGGGGAGTGGGGGAGGAATGGGATGTATTTAGGGAATCAGTGATGGATTGCGCAAAAGATGCTTGTGGCATGAGAAGCGTGGGAGGTGGGTTGATTAGAGAGGGTAATGAGTGGTGGCATTAAGAAGTAAGATTATTAGTGAAAGAGAAGAGAGAGGCATTTGGACGATTTTTGCAGGGAAAAAATGCAAATGAGTGGGAGATGTATAAAAGAAAGAGACAGGAGGTCAAGAGAAAGGTGCAAGAGGTGAAAAAGAGGGCAAATGAGAGATGGGGTGAGAGAGAATCATTAAATTTTAGGGAGAATAAAAAGATGTTCTGGAAGGAGGTAAATAAAGTGCGTAAGACAAGGGAGCAAATGGGAACTTCAGTGAATGGCGCAAATGGGGAGGTGATAACAAGTAGTGGTGATGTGAGAAGGAGATGGAGTGAGTATTTTGAAGGTTTGTTGAATGTGTTTGATGATAGAGTGGGAGGTGGGTTGATTAGAAAGGGTAATGAGTGGTGGGATGAAGAAGTAAGATTATTAGTAAAAGAGAAGAGAGAGGCATTTGGACGATTTTTGCAGGGAAAAAATGCAAATGAGTGGGAGATGTATAAATGAAAGAGACAGGAGGTCAAGAGAAAGGTGCAATAGGTGAAAAAGAGGGCAAATGAGAGTTGGGGTGAGACAGTATCATTAAATTTTAGGGAGAATAAAAAGATGTTCTGGAAGGAGGTAAATAAAGTGCGTAAGACAAGGGAGCAAATGGGAACTTCAGTGAAGGGCGCAAATGGGAAGGTGATAACAAGTAGTGGTGATGTGAGAAGGAGATGGAGTGAGTTTTTTGAAGGTTTGTTGAATGTGTTTGATGATAGAGTGGCAGATATAGGGTGTTTTGGTCGAGGTGGTGTGCAAAGTGAGAGGGTTAGGGAAAATGATTTGGTAAACAGATAAGAGGTAGCAAAAGCTTTGCGGAAGATGAAAGCTGGCAAGGCAGCAGGTTTGGATGGTATTGCAATGGAATTTATTAATAAAGGGGGTGACTGTATTATTGACTGGTTGGTAAAGTTATTTAATGTATGTATTACTCGGGGTGAGGTGCCTGAGGATTGGCGGAATGCGTGCATAGTGCCATTGTACAAACGAAAAGTGGATAAGAGTGAGTGCTCAAATTACAGAGGTATAAGTTTGTTGAGTATTCCTGGTACAGATCATCAGATTGGGGAAGAGCAGTGTGGTTTCAGAAGTGGTAGGGGTAGAGGATGTGTGGACCAGGTGTTTGCTTTGAAGAATGTATGTGAGAAATACTTAAAAAAGCAAAGGGATTTGTATGTAGCATTTATGGATCTGGAGAAGGCATATGATAGAGTTGATAGAGATGCTCTGTGGAAGGTATTAAGAATGTATGGTATGGGAGGCAAGTTGTTAGAAGCAGTGAAAAGTTTTTATCGAGGATGTAAGGCATGTGTACGTGTAGGAAGAGAGGAGAGTAATTGGTTCTCAGTAAATGTAGGTTTGCGGCAGGGGTGTGTGATGTCTCCATGGTTGTTTAATTTGTTTATGGATGGGGTTGTTAAGGAGGTGAATGCAAGAGTTTTGGAAAGAGGGGCAAGTATGAAGTCTGTTGTGGATGAGAGAGCTTGGGAAGTGAGTCAGTTGTTGTTCGCTGATGATACAGCGCTGGTGGCTGATTCATGTGAGAAACTGCAGAAGCTGGTGACTGAGTTTGGTAAAGAGTGGGAAAGAAGAAAGTTAAGAGTAAATGTGAATAAGAGCAAGGTTATTAGGTACAGTAGGGTTGAGGGTCAAGTCAATTGGGAGGTAAGTTTGAATGGAGAAAAACTGGAGGAAGTAAAGTGTTTTAGATATCTGGGAGTGGATCTGGCAGTGTATGGAACCATGGAAGCGGAAGTGGATCATAGGGTGGGGGAGGGGGCGAAAATCCTGGTAGCCTTGAAGAATGTGTGGAAGTCGAGAACATTATCTCGGAAAGGAAAAATGGGTATGTTTGAAGGAATAGTGGTTCCAACAATGTTGTATGGTTCCGAGGCGTGGGCTATGGATAAAGTTGTGCGCAGGAGGATGGATGTGCTGGAAATGAGATGTTTGAGGACAATATGGGGTGTGAGGTGGTTTGATCGAGTAAGTAAAGTAAGGGTAAGAGAGATGTGTGGAAATAAAAAGAGCGTGGTTCAGAGAGCAGAATAGGGTGTTTTGAAATGATTTGGGCACATTGAGAGAATGAGTGAGGAAAGATTGACCAAAAGGATATATGTGTCGGACTTGGAGGGAACGAGGAGAAGTGGGAGACCAAATTGGAGGTGGAAAGATGGAGTGAAAAAGATTTTGTGTGATGGGGGCCTGAACATGCAGGAGGGTGAAAGGAGGGCAAGAGATAGAGTGAATTTGATCGATGTGGTATATCGGGGTTGACCTGATGTCAGTGGATTGAATCAGGGCATGTGAAGCGTCTGGGGTAAACCATGGAAAGATGTGTAGGTATGTATATTTGCGTGTATGGACGTATATATATACATGTGTATGGGGGTGGGTTGGGCCATTTCTTTCGTCTGTTTCGTCTGGTGGGATGAAGAAGTAAGATTATTAGTGAAAGAGAAGAGAGAGTAATTTGGACGATTTTTGCAGGGAAAAAATGCAATTGAGTGGGAGTTGTATAAAAGAAAGAGACAGGAGGTCAAGAGAAAGGTGCAAGCGGTGAAAAAGAGGGCAAATGAGAGTTGGGGTGAGAGAGTATCATTAAATTTTAGGGAGAATAAAAACATGTTCTGGAAGGAGGTAAATAAAGTGGGTAAGACAAGGGAGCAAATGGGAACTTCAGTGAAGGGCGCAAATGGGGAGGTGATAACAAGTAGTGGTGATGTGAGAAGGAGATGGAGTGAGTATTTTGAAGGTTTGTTGAATGTGTTTGATGATAGAGTGGCAGATATAGGGTGTTTTGGTCGAGGTGGTGTGCAAAGTAAGAGGGTTAGGGAAAATGATTTGGTAAACAGAGAAGAGGTAGTAAAAGCTTTGCGGAAGATGAAAGCCGGCAAGGCAGCAGGTTTGGATGGTATTGCAGTGGAATCTATTAAAAAAGGGGGTGTCTGTATTACTGACTGGTTGGTAAGGTTATTTAATGTATGTATGATTCATGGTGAGGTGCCTGAGGATTGGCGGAATGCTTGCATACTGCCATTCTACAAAGGAAAAGGGGATAAGAGTGAGTGCTCAAATTACAGAGGTATAAGTTTGTTGAGTAAGCCTGGTAAATTATATGGGAGGGTATTGATTGAGAGGGTGAAGGCATGTGAAGAGCATCAGATTGGTGAAGAGCAGTGTGGTTTCAGAAGTGGTAGAGGATGTGTGGATCAGGTGTTTGCTTTGAAGAATGTATGTGAGAAATACTTAGAAAAGCAAAGAGATTTGTATGTAGTATTTATGGATCTGGAGGAGGCATATGATAGAGTTGATAGAGATGCTCTGTGGAAGGTTTTAAGAATATATGGTATGGGAGGCAAGTTGTTAGAAGAAGTGAAAAGTTTTTATCGAGGATATAAGGCATGTGTACGTGTAGGAAGAAAGGAAAGTGATTGGTTCTCAGTGAATGTAGGTTTGCGGCAGGGGTGTGTGATGTCTCCAAGGTTGTTTAATTTCTTTATGGATGGGGTTATTAGGGAGGTGAATGCAAGAGTTTTGGAAAGAGGGGCAAGTATGAAGTCTGTTGTGGATGAGAGAGCTTGGGAAGTGAGTCAGTTGTTGTTCGCTGATGATACAGCGCTGGTGGCTGATTCATGTGAGAAACTGCAGAAGCTGGTGACTGAGTTTGGTAAAGTGTGTGAAAGAAGAAAGTTAAGAGTAAATGTGAATAAGAGCAAGGTTATTAGGTACAGTAGGGTTGAGGGTCAAGTCAATTGGGAGGTAAGTTTGAATGGAGAAAAACTGGAGGAAGTAAAGTGTTTTAGATATCTGGGAGAGGATCTGGCAGCGGATGGAACCATGGAAGCGGAAGTGAATCATAGGGTGGGGGAGGGGGCGAAAATCCTTGGGAGCCTTAAAGAATGTGTGGAAGTCGAGAACATTATCTCGGAAAACAAAAATAGGTAAGTTTGAAGGAATAGTGGTTCCAACAATGTCGTATGGTTGCGAGGCGTGGGCTATGGATAGAGTTGTGCGCAGGAGGGTGGATGTGCTGGAAATTAGATGCTTGAGGACAATATATGGTGTGAGGTCCAAATGCCTCTCTCTTCTCTTTCACTAATAATCTTACTTCTTCATCCCACCACTCACTACCTTTTCTAAACAACCCACCTTCCACGCTTCTCACGCCACAAGCACTTTTGCGAAAGGGCATCACTGCTTCCTAAATACATTCCATTCCTCCAAGACTCCCTCACGTCCTTTGTTCTCACCCTTTTCCATTCTTTTACTCAGTCTCTCTTAGTACTTCCTCACACAAGTCTCCTTCCAAAAGGGCTCACTTACTCTACCACTCTCTTCCCCCCAAATTCTCTCTTTTTTTTTCTGAAAACCCCAAAAATTTCACTTCGCTCCCACAAGATAATGACAGACATCCCTCCATATTATATATATAATATATATATATAAGTATATATATATATTATATATGTCTCCCGGTTTTTTCGAGGTGTACAAGGAAACAGGGCGAAAGAAATGGCCCAACCACCCCCATACACATGTATTACATACATCCCCAACGCAAATATACATCTACCAGGGTTTACATGGTTTACCCCCGAGCTTCACATGCCCCGATTCAATTCCCCTGACAGCACGTCAACCCCGGTATACCATATTTCCCATCCAATTCACTCTATTCCCTTTCCCGCCTTTCACCCTTCTGCATGTTCAGGCCCCAATCACTCAAAATCTTTTTCCTCCATTTTTCCACCCCCAATTTTGGTCTCCACTTCTCCTTGTTCCCTCCAATTTCCCACACATATATCTCATGGTCAATCATCCTCACTCATTTTCCCATGTGCCCAAACCATTTTAAAAAAAACCTTCTTCTGCTCTCTCAAACACACTTTTTTATTTCCCACACATTTTCTCCTAACTTATTACTTACTCGATCAACCCCCCTCACACCACACTAGTCTCAAAAATCTCATTTCCAGCACTCCCCCCTCCTGCGCCAACTTCTCCATAGCCCCCGCCTCGCAACCATACACATTGTTGAACCACTATTCCCTTTAAACTACCCATTTTTACTTTCCGAGGGGTAAAAGTTCTCGACTTCCACATTCTTCAAAGGGTCCAGGTTTTCGCCCCCTCCCCCACCTATAAAATTACTTCCGTTTCCCTGGTTCATACACTGCAGATCCATCCAGTATCTAAAACTTTATTCCCCCAGTTTTTTTTCCTTTCAAAAACTTACCTCCAATTAACTTGACCCTCAACCCTACTGTACCTAAAAACCTTGGGCCTTATTCCACATTTACTCTTAACTTTTTTCTTTCACCCCACTTTAACAAATCAGTCACCCGCTTCTGAGTTTTTTACATGAATTTAGCCACAGGGCCTGTTATCAGCGAAACAAAAACTGATCACTTCCAAGTCTCTCATCAAACAGACTTCTGACTTGCCCCTCTTCCAAAACCTTGCATTCACCTCCCTAACAACCCCATCCATAAACAAATTTTAAACACTGGAGACATCACAACCCTGCCGCAAAATACTTCAACTGAGAACCAATCCTTTCCTCTTTTCCCACACGTTTCAAAATGCCTTACATCCTCGATAAAAACTTTTCACTGCTTCTAACAAATTTTCCTCCCAACCATTTTATTCTTAATACTTCACAGGGGATTTTTTATTTAACCAAACCTATGCCTTCTCCAGATCCTAAATGCTACATACAAATCCATTTGCTTTTTTAAGGGATTTCTCAATGCATTTTTTCAAAGCATACACCTGATCCACAATTCCCCTACAAATTCTTTTAACCACATGCCCTTCCCCCAAATTTATGTCTTGTACATGCCTCACCCCCTCACTCAATATCCTCCCATATATTTACCAAAAATATCAACAAGCTTATCTCTGTAATTAGCATCATCTTATCGACTTTGCCTATGTAAACGGCACTATGCACGCATTCGGCCAATCCTCGACACCTCACCAGGGAGTCATAATACTTTAAAATACCTTCCAACCGTACCCAATACAGTCACCCCCTTTTTTAATAGATTCCACTGCAATACCACCCAAACCTTCAGCCTTGGGCTTTCATTTTCCCGCAAAGCTTTTACTACCTTTCTTGGTTTACCAAATCATTTTCCCTAACCCTCTCACTTTGCACACCACCTCGACCAAAAAAACCCATATCTGTATCTATCTTCAAAAAAATTAACAAACCTTAAAATACTCACTCCATCTCCTTCTAAACATCCCCTACTGTTATCACCTCCCCATTATTTGCCTTCACTGATGTTCCCTTTGGTTCCCTTGTCTTAGCACTTTATTTACCTCCTTCCAGAACATCTTTTTATTCTCCCTAAAATCTAATGATACTCTCTCCCCCCAAAAACTCCATTTCCCCCTTTTTTTCACCCCTTGAAACCTTTCCCTTAAAAAAAATTTAACCTCCTGTCCTTTTCTTTTATCCCATCCCCCACTCAATTGCAATTTTTCCCTGAAAAAAACGTCCAAATGCCCTCCCTCTCTTTCACTAATAATCTTATTTTTCCTTCCCCCCACTCCAAAAACCCTTCTAAAAAAACCCCACCCCCCACCCCCAAAAGCCCAAAACTTTTGCGCAATCCATCACTGATTCCCAAAATACACCCCATTCCCCCCCACCCCCTTATTTCCATTGTTTTAAACCTTTTTTCCTTCCCCCTTACCAGTTTCTCCTGGTACTTTTCCTCAACAAATCCTTCCCAAAAGCTCACTTACTCTCACCACCCTTTTCACCCCAACATTCCCCTCTTCTTTTTTGAAAACCCATACAAAACTCCCCCAAAGCCTCCACAAAAAAATGATCAGAATCCCTCCATTTTCCCTCTCAAAAAATTTAAAAAACCAAAAATTTCTCTTTTTCGCCGCCTGTCAAAATTAACCCCCGAAATCCAATAAACGCCCTTTTGGCCATTTCCCCCTTTTTTAACAAAAAAATTTCCCCCAATTTTTTACAAATAAAAATTTTATAAATTTTTTAAAAAATTATTTTTGAATTTTAAAAATAATATAAAATTTAAAAAATAAAAATTTTATTAAAAATTATTATTTTTTTATTGGGGGGAAAATAAAAACCCTTTTATATTTATTTTAAATTTTAAAAAATTTTTTTAAATAATTATATTTAAAATAAAAAATATATATATAAAAAAAAATAATAAAAAAAATAAAAAAAATATAAAAAATTAAATTTTTAAAAATAAACTTCATTTAAATAAAAAATTAATAATATATAAAAATATATAAAAAAAATATTTTTTATATATAAATAAAATTATATTTATAATAAATATATATATATATATTAAAAATATATATATATATAAAAATAATATTTTTTATTTTTTCTTTTTTCTTTTTTTTAATAAAAAAAAAAAAAATTTTTTTTCCCCTTTTTTTCACCCCCCTCCCCTTTGGGGGTAGCCAAAAGGAAAAACAAAAAAGGGCCCAGGACCCAACCCATCACATGTTTTTGGTTTAAAATCCACTGACAGCCTTCAACCCCCGGAAAAACCAAAATCGCCCCAAAAATTCCCTCTTTTCCCTTTGCCCCCCTTTTCACCCTCCTGCAGGGTTTAAACCCCCGATCACCCCAAAAAATCTTTTTCACTCCACCCTTTCCACCCCCCAAATTTGGTCTCCCCATTTCCCCTCGTTCCCTCCCCCTCCGACACATATATCCTCTTGTCAATTTTTCCCCCTCACTCTTTCTCCCCAAATTTTCCCAAAACCATTTCAAAACACCCTCTTCTCCTCTAAAACCACGCTTTTTATTTTCCACACATCTCCATACCCCTTTAAATTACTTACTCGAAAACCACCCACACCACCCATTTTCCTCAACATCTCATTTCCCCGCACAACCCTCCTCCTGCCACAACTCTAACCATACCCACCCTCGCAACCATAAAAACATTGTTGGGAAACCAAATATTCCCCCCAAAAAAAACCCAAATTTTCTTTCCCAAAATAATTTTCTCGACTTTCCCCACATTCTTCAAGGGCCCCCCTAATTTTCGCCCCCTCCCCCCCCCTAAATTCCCCTTCCGCTTCCCTGGTTTCCATCCGCTGCCAGATCCCCCTCCCCAAAATCTAAAACACTTTCCCTTTCCCCCAGTTTTTTTTTCCCCTTCAAACTTCCCCCCCAATTGAATTGACCCCCAAACCCCTGTACCTAATAAAACCCTTTATTTACATTTTTTACTCCCTTAAATTTCTTTTTTCAAACACTTTAAACCCAAAATCAGTCACCAGCTTCGCATTTCTCAAAATGAATCAGGGCCCCCACCCTTTTTAAAACATCAGCGGAAAAAACAACTGACTCACTTCCCAAACTCCCCAAAATCCCCCAAAAGACTTCATACTTGCCCCTCTTTCCAAAAAATCTTGCCTTCACCTCCCTAACAACCCCACCCATAAACAAAAAATTTTTAAAAAACCCTGGAGACATCAAAACACCCCTGCCGGCCCCTTCACTGAGAACCAACACTTTCCTCTCTTCCTAAAACGTAAAACAAAGCCTTTAAACCTCGATAAAAACTTTTTCCCCTGCTTCTAAAAAACCTTTTCCCCCCCACCAAAAAATTTTTAATACCTCCCCAGAGCTTTTCTATCAACTCAAACATAAGCCTTCCCAGATCCATAAATGCTACATACAAATCCAAATTTCTTTTCCCAAATATTCTCACATACATTCCCTTTAAAGCAAACACCTGATCCCACATCCTCAAAACCCCTTCTAAACCACACTGCTCTTCCCCAAACTGTGTCTGTCCCTTTTCCCCCTCTCAATCCCAAAACCCCCTCCCATATAATTTCCAGGGAAAACTCAACAAACTTAACCCTGTAATTTGAGCACTCACTCAAAACCCCCCTTTTCCTTTTTTACTTTTCACTATGAAAGCATTCCCCAATCCTCAGGCACCTCACCCTTTAATATACCTACATTAAATAAACCTTTCCAACCAAAAAAAATTTCATTTAACCCCCCTTTTTTTTAAATTCCACTGCTTTTCCATCCAAACCTGCTGCCCTTTCCGGGTTTATTTTCCCCCAAAAACTTTTACTACCTCTTCTCTTTTTCCAAATCATTTTTCCCCAACCCTCCCTATGCACACCACTCGGGCCAAAAAAACCCCATATCGCCACTCTTATCAAACAATTTAACAAACCTTCAAAATACTATCCATCCCTTTTCACATCACCACTACTTGTTATCAACCCCCCCCATTTTCGCCCTTCCCCTGAGTTCCCCCTTTCTCCCCTTTTCTTACGCACTTTTTTTTACCTCCTTCCAAACATCTTTTTTTTCCCCCTTTAAAAAAATTTTAAAAAGAAAACTCTCTCACCCCAACTCTCATTTTCCCTTTTTTTTAACCCTTGAAATTTTTTCTTGACCCTTTTCCTTTTTTCTTTTTTACTCTCCCACTCAATTTCCCTTTTTTTCCCTCAAAAAAACGTCCCAAAACCTCTCCCCTTCTCTTTCACTAAAAATCTTACTTCCCTTTAAACCCCCCCACTCATACCCTTTCTAAACAAAAACCCCCCCCACTCTTTTTCATCCACCAAACATCTTTTTTCGCAATCCACACTGATTTTCCCCAAATACAAATTTCCCCTTCCCTTTCCCCCCCTTCCCCCCCCCCCTTTAATTTTTTTCACCTTTTTCCCTTCTTGCCAGTCTCTCCTGGTACTTTCCCCACACAAATCTGCCCTTTCCCCCGCTCACCTTTCTCTACCACCCTTTTTTTACCCCAACAATTTATCTTCTTTTCTGGAAAACCCCAACAAATCTTCCCTTAGCCCCCCACAAGATAATGATCAACATCCCTCCAGTTTTCACCCCCTCAGCACATTAACATCCAAAAATCCCCTCTTCCCGCCTTAAAATTTAACCCCGTTTAAACCAATAAAAAGCTTTCTGGCATCTCTCCTTTCTTACATAAGTATAATTAAAGTAATCTCGCTTTTTAAACCAGGTATTCCCCAAACAAAAGCCTTTTTCCCGCACATAAATTACAAGTCTTTCACCATTTCCATTTACCCCACTGAACACCCCCTGTATACCCAAATTTTTCCCTAACTGCCACTTACTCACCTTTTCTTTTAAATCCCACCCAACACTTTAAACCCCGGGCTCGTGCATCAAAAACCCTAAACACCCCATTCCCCTGCTCCCAAAACAAATTGCCTCTCATGATCTTTCTTCTCATCCCAGGTCAAACAAATTTCCCCGTTTTACCCAATTATTTTAATCGGAATTTTTCTTTCTTTCTTTTTATCCATACTTCCCCCAAATCCCGTTTGGGGTATGCTACTCCTTCCCTTTCTCTTGTCCTCTACTAACCCCTTTTACTTTTCCCCCCAAGACATTCCCCCAAAACCCCTCTTTTTCCCCTTTTCCCTTTTTCTTTTGTTACCCCCAGAGCCAAAACAAACCAGGGTTTCCTTTCCTCAAAAACTACGAAATAATTTAGAAAACTGAAACTTCTAAGCTTGAAATGAAATGAAGAAAAATGAATGTCACATAATGGCTCAACCTATGGCTATGGAAAAGGAAATGTATAATTTATTTACACAACCGTCAATAGGAGTTCTCTTCAATTTAACACTGTATCAATAAGCTTCAATGTCTAAGTACATTTTTCCAATTTCATATTTTTTGTCAAAAGCCCAGGTATGAAAACTATCACTCCTGTAACAATCTATAAACATTAACTTCCCTTTAAAAAAAGTTCTGGGGAAGTCTGTCTCGTACAAGGCGGGATAACTCTACCAAATGCGAGGTTTGTGTTGCATTGGGTCTTGATTCACAAAGTAGTAGCATCACGGTGGGCGGCAAGTACCATTCTTGTAACCACAGCTAGGTTCCATCCGTGCAAACTCCATTATGATGGTTCCTCTCTTGACGACGCGACGCTTAAGCTTTGTATGTTTTATTATATATATATATATATTTATATATAATATATATATATATTATATATAT
This sequence comes from Panulirus ornatus, assembly GCF_036320965.1. Classification (NCBI taxonomy): domain Eukaryota; kingdom Metazoa; phylum Arthropoda; class Malacostraca; order Decapoda; family Palinuridae; genus Panulirus; species Panulirus ornatus. Next base: position 6,628,062 of record NC_092257.1, read on the forward strand.
ACAAATAATATATATATATCTATATATATATTTATATATATATATATATATATATATATATATAGATATATATAATATAATATATATATATATATATATTATATATTTATAATTATCTATGCAAAGGTGAGTAATGTGGCAGTTGAGGGAATAATTGGATTACATTGGGTGTTCAGGTTGTAAATGGAAATGGTGAAGGAGCTTGGAGATTTATGTTGTCTGAAAAAGGAATGATGATGGGATAATACTGGTTTAAAAAAGAGAGTATACATAAGTATAACGTATGTAGTAGGAGAGATGGCCAGGAGAGCGTTATTGGGATACGAGTTAATTGACAGGCGTGCGAAAGGAGGAGACTTTTGGATGTTATAGTGCTGAGAGGTGCAACTGGAGGGTATGTCCTGATCCTTAACTTGTGGAGGCTAAGTGAAGATTTGTATGGGTTTTCAGAAAAGAAGAGTGGATTGTTGGGGTGGTGAAGAGGGTGGTGGAGTAAAGTGAGCTTGATAGGAGACTGTTGTGAGGATATAAGTACGGAGAGATCTGAGTACAGAATGGAAAAAGGTGAGAACAAGGAAGTAAGGGTGAGTGGGGGAGAAATGGGATTGTTATTTACGGGAATCAGTGATGGATTGCGCAAAAGATGCTTGTGGCATGAGAAGAGTGGGAGGTGGGTTCATTAGAGAAGGGTGGTATGGTGAGTGGTGGTGTTGAAGATGTAAGAGTATTAGTGAAGAGAAGAGAGTGGCATTGGACGATTTTTGCAGGGAAAAAATGCAATTGAGTGGGAGATGGTAGAAAAGAAAGAGGGAAGGGGTCATGAGGAAAGGTGCAAGAGGTGAAAAAAGGGCAAATGAGAGTTTGGGTGAGAGAGTATCATTAAATTTTAGGGAGAATAAAGAAACATGTTCTTGGAGGAAAAGGAAGGTAAATAAAGGTGGTTAATAGACAAGGTGAGGCAAAATGGGAAACTTCAGTGAAGGGCGCAAAATGGAGGTGGGGGATAACAAGTAGTTGGTGATGTGGAGAAGGAGATTGGAGTGTATGTGAGTATTTTAAAAAAGGTTGTTAATGTTGTTTGATGATAGAGTGGGCAAGATTATAGGGGTGTTTTGGTCGTAGGTGGTGTGCAAAGTAAGAGGGTTTTAGGGAAAATGATTTGGTAAACAGAGAAGAGGTAGTAAAAGCTTTGCGGAAGATGAAAGCCGGCAAGGCAGCAGGTTTGGATGGTATTGCAGTGGAATTTATTAAAAAAGGGGGTGACTGTATTGTTGACTGGTTGGTAAGGTTATTTAATGTATGTATGACTCATGGTGAGGTGCCTGAGGATTGGCGGAATGCGTGCATAGTGCCATTGTACAAAGGCAAAGGGGATAAGAGTGAGTGCTCAAATTACAGAGGTATAAGTTTGTTGAGTATTCCTGGTAAATTATATGGGAGGGTATTGATTGAGAGGGTGAAGGCATGTACAGAGCATCAGATTGGGGAAGAGCAGTGTGGTTTCAGAAGTGGTAGAGGATGTGTGGATCAGGTGTTTGCTTTGAAGAATGTATGTGAGAAATACTTAGAAAAGCAAATGGATTTGTATGTAGCATTTATGGATCTGGAGAAGGCATATGATAGAGTTGATAGAGATGCTCTGTGGAAGGTATTAAGAATATATGGTGTGGGAGGCAAGTTGTTAGAAGCAGTGAAAAGTTTTTATCGAGGATGTAAGGCATGTGTACGTGTAGGAAGAGAGGAAAGTGATTGGTTCTCAGTGAATGTAGGTTTGCGGCAGGGGTGTGTGATGTCTCCATGGTTGTTTAATTTGTTTATGGATGGGGTTGTTAGGGAGGTAAATGCAAGAGTTTTGGAAAGAGGGGCAAGTATGAAGTCTGTTGGGGATGAGAGAGCTTGGGAAGTGAGTCAGTTGTTGTTCGCTGATGATACAGCGCTGGTGGCTGATTCATGTGAGAAACTGCAGAAGCTGGTGACTGAGTTTGGTAAAGTGTGTGGAAGAAGAAAGTTAAGAGTAAATGTGAATAAGAGCAAGGTTATTAGGTACAGTAGGGTTGAGGGTCAAGTCAATTGGGAGGTGAGTTTGAATGGAGAAAAACTGGAGGAAGTGAAGTGTTTTAGATATCTGGGAGTGGATCTGGCAGCGGATGGAACCATGGAAGCGGAAGTGGATCATAGGGTGGGGGAGGGGGCGAAAATTCTGGGAGCCTTGAAGAATGTGTGG
>NC_092257.1:6635285-6660285 GCF_036320965.1 Panulirus ornatus
AGATATCTGGGAGAGGATCTGGCAGCGGATGGAACCATGGAAGCGGAAGTGAATCATAGGGTGGGGGAGGGGGCGAAAATCCTTGGGAGCCTTAAAGAATGTGTGGAAGTCGAGAACATTATCTCGGAAAACAAAAATAGGTAAGTTTGAAGGAATAGTGGTTCCAACAATGTCGTATGGTTGCGAGGCGTGGGCTATGGATAGAGTTGTGCGCAGGAGGGTGGATGTGCTGGAAATTAGATGCTTGAGGACAATATATGGTGTGAGGTCCAAATGCCTCTCTCTTCTCTTTCACTAATAATCTTACTTCTTCATCCCACCACTCACTACCTTTTCTAAACAACCCACCTTCCACGCTTCTCACGCCACAAGCATCTTTTGCGCAAGGCATCACTGCTTCCCTAAATACATTCCATTCCTCCACGACTCCCCTCACGTCCTTTGTTCTCACCCTTTTCCATTCTGTACTCAGTCTCTCTTAGTACTTCCTCACACAAGTCTCCTTCCCAAAAGCTCACTTACTCTCACCACTCTCTTCACCCCAACATTCTCTCTTTTTTTCTGAAAACCCCCAAAAATCTTCAACTTCGCCTCCACAAGATAATGATCAGACATCCCTCCATATATATATATATATATATATATATATATATATATATATATATATATATATATATATATATATATATATATATATATATATATATATATATGTCTCCCGCGTTTGCGAGGTAGTACAAGGAAACAGACGAAAGAAATGGCCCAACCCACCCCCATACACATGTATATACATACATCCACACACGCAAATATACATACCTACACAGCTTTACATGGTTTACCCCAGACGCTTCACATGCCCTGATTCAATCCACTGACAGCACGTCAACCCCGGTATACCATATCGATCCAATTCACTCTATTCCTTGCCCGCCTTTCACCCTTCTGCATGTTCAGGCCCCAATCACTCAAAATCTTTTTCACTCCATTTTTCCACCTCCAATTTGGTCTCCCACTTCTCCTTGTTCCCTCCAACTCCGACACATATATCCTCATGGTCAATCATCCTCACTCATTCTCTCCATGTGCCCAAACCATTTTAAAAACACCTTCTTCTGCTCTCTCAAACACACTCTTTTTATTTCGACACATCTCTCCTACACTTACATTACTTACTCGATCAAACCACCTCACACCACACATAGTCCTCAAACATCTCATTTCCAGCACATCCACCCTCCTGCGCACAACTCTATCCATAGCCCACGCCTCGCAACCATACATCATTGTTGGAACCACTATTCCTTCAAACATACCCATTTTTACTTTCCGAGATAATGTTCTCGACTTCCACACATTCTTCAAGGATCCCAGGATTTTCGCCCCCTCCCCCACCCTATAATTCACTTCCGTTTCCATGGTTCCATACACTGCCAGATCCACTCCCAGATATCTAAAACACTTTACTTCCTCCAGTTTCTCTCCTTTCAAACTTACCTCCCAATTAACTTGACCCTCAACCCTACTGTACCTAATAACCTTGCTCTTATTCACATTTACTCTTAACTTTCTTCTTTCACACACTTTACCAAACTCAGTCACCAGCTTCTGCAGTTTCTCACATGAATCAGCCACAGGGCTGTATCATCAGCGAACAACAACTGACTCACTTCCCAAGCTCTCTCATCCACAACAGACTTCAGACTTGCCCCTCTTTCCAAAACTCTTGCATTCACCTCCCTAACAACCCCATCCATAAACAAATTAAACACATGGAGACATCACACACCCCTGCCGCAAACCTACATTCACTGAGAACCAATCACTTTCCTCTCTTCCTACACGTACACATGCCTTACATCCTCGATAAAAACTTTTCACTGCTTCTAACAATTTGCCTCCCACACCATATATTCTTAATACCTTCCACAGAGCATCTCTATCAACTCTATCATATGCCTTCTCCAGATCCATAAATGCTACATACAAATCCATTTGCTTTTCTAAGTATTTCTCACATGCATTCTTCAAAGCATACACCTGATCCACACATCCTCTACCACTTCTGAAACCACACTGCCCTTCCCCAATCTGATGCTCTGTACATGCCTTCACCCTCTCACTCAATATCCTCCCATATAATTTACCAAAAATACTCAACAAGCTTATACCTCTGTAATTGAGCACTCACTCTTATCGACTTTGCCTATGTACAACGGCACTATGCACGCATTCGGCCAATCCTCAGACACCTCACCATGAGTCATACATACATTAAATAACCTTACCAACCAGTCAGCAATACAGTCACCCCCTTTTTTAATAGATTCCACTGCAATACCATCCAAACCTTCAGCCTTGCCGGCTTTCATCTTCCGCAAAGCTTTTACTACCTCTTCTCTGTTTACCAAATCATTTTCCCTAACCCTCTCACTTTGCACACCACCTCGACCAAAACACCCTATATCTGCTACTCTATCTTCAAAAACATTCAACAAACCTTAAAAATACTCACTCCATCTCCTTCTCACATCACCACTACTTGTTATCACCTCCCCATTAGTGCCCTTCACTGATGTTCCCATTTGTTCCCTTGTCTTACGCACTTTATTTACCTCCTTCCAGAACATCTTTTTATTCTCCCTAAAATCTAATGATACTCTCTCACCCCAACTCTCATTTGCCCTCTTTTTCACCTCTTGCACCTTTCTCTTGAACTCCTGTCTCTTTCTTTTATACATCTCCTACTCAATTGCATTTTTTCCCTGCAAAAATCGTCCAAATGCCACTCTCTTCTCTTTCACTAATAATCTTACTTCATCCCACCACTCACTACCCTTTCTAATCAACCTACCTCCCACGCATCTCATGCTACAAACATCTTTTGCGCAATCCATCACTGATTCCCTAAATACATCCCATTCCTCCCCCACTCCCCTTACTTACATTGTTCTCACCTTTTTCCATTCTCTACTCAGTCTCTCCTGGTACTTCCTCATACAAGTTTCCTTCCCAAGCTCACTTACTCTCACCACCCTCTTCACCCCAACATTCACTCTTCTTTTTTGAAAACTCATACAAATCTTCACCCTAGCCTCCACAAGATAATGATCAGACATCCCTCCAGTTGCACCTCTCAGCATATTAACATCCAAAAGTCTCTCTTTCGCGCGCCTGTCAATTAACACGTAATCCAATAACGCTCTCTGGCCATCTCTCCTACTAACATACGTATACTTATGTATATATGTATATATGTATATATATATATATATATATATATATATATATATATATATACATATATATATATATATATATATATATATATATATATATATATATATATATATATATATATATATATATATATATATATATATGTATATATATATATATATATATATATGTATATATATATATATATATATATATATATATATATATATATATATATATATATATATATATATATATATATATATATATATATATATATATTTTTTTTTTTCTTTTTGCTTTGTCGCTGTCTCCCGCGCTAGCGAGGTAGCGCAAGGAAACAGACGAAAGAAATGGCCCAACCCACCCCCATACACATGTATATAGATACGTCCACATACGCAAATATACATACCTACACAGCTTTCCATGGTTTACTCCAGACGCTTCACATGCCCTGATTCAATCCACTGACAGCACGTCAACCCCGGTATACCACATCGATCCAAATCACTCTATTCCTTGCCCTCCTTTCACCCTCCTGCATGTTCAGGCCCCGATCACACAAAATCTTTTTCACTCCATCTTTCCACCTCCAATTTGGTCTCCCACTTCTCGTTCCCTCCACATCCGACACATATATCCTCTTGGTCAATCTTTCCTCACTCATTCTCTCCATGTGCTCATAACATTTCAAAACACCCTCTTCTGCTCTCTGAACCACGCTTTTTTTATTTCCACACATCTCTCTTACCCTTACGTTACTTACTCGATGAAACCACCTCACACCACACATTGTCCTCAAACATCTCATTTCCAGCACATCCATCCTCCTGCGCACAACTCTAACCATAGCCCACGCCTCGCAACCATACAACATTGTTGGAACCACTATTCCCTCAAACATACCCATTTTTACTTTCCGAGATAATGTTCTCGACTTCCACACATTCTTCAAGGCCCCCAGAATTTTCGCCCCCTCCCCCACCCTATGATCCACTTCCGCTTCCATGGTTCCATCCGCTGCCAGATCCACTCCCAGATATCTAAAACACTTTGCTTCCTCCAGTTTTTCTCCATTCAAACTTACCTCCCAATTGACTTGACCCTCAACCCTACTGTACCTAATAACCTTGCTATTATTCACATTTACTCTTAACTTTCTTCTTTCATACACTTTACCAAACTCAGTCACCAGCTTCTGCAGTTTCTCACATGAATCAGCCATCAGCGCTGTATCATCAGCGAACAACAACTGACTCACTTCCCAAGCTCTCTCATCCCCAACAGACTTCATACTTGCCCCTCTTTCCAAAACTCTTGCATTCACCTCCCTAACAACCCCATCCATAAACAAATTAAACACATGGAGACATCACACACCCCTGCCGCTTCACTGAGAACCAATCACTTTCCTCTCTTCCTACACGTACACATGACTTACATCCTCGATAAAAACTTTTCACTGCTTCTAACAACTTGCCTCCCACACCATATAATCTTAATACCTTCCACAGAGCATCTCTATCAACTCTATCATATGCCTTCTCCAGATCCATAAATGCTACATACAAATCCATTTGCTTTTCTAAGTATTTCTCACATACATTCTTCAAAGCAAACACCTGATCCACACATCCTCTACCACTTCTGAAACCACACTGCTCTTCCCCAATCTGTGTACATGCCTTCACCCTCTCAATCAATACCCTCCCATATAATTTACCAGGAATACTCAACAAACTTATACCTCTGTAATTTGAGCACTCACTCTTATCCCCTTTGCCTTTGTACAATGGCACTATGCACGCATTCCGCCAATCCTCAGGCACCTCACCATGAGTCATACCTACATTAAATAACCTTACCAACCAATCAATAGTACATTCACCCCCTTTCTTAATAGATTCCACTGCAATACCATCCAAACCTGCTGCCTTGCCGGCTTTCATCTTCCGCAAAGCTTTTACTACCTCTTCTCTATTTACCAAATCATTTTCCCTAACCCTCTCACTTTGCACACCACCTCGACCAAAACACCCTATATCTGCCACTCTATCATCAAACACATTCAACAAACCTTCAAAATACTCACTCCATCTCCTTTTCACATCACCACTACTTGTTATCACCTCCCCATTTGCGCCATTCACTGAAGTTCCCATTTGCTCCCTTGTCTTACGCACTTTATTTACCTCCTTCCAGAACATCTTTTTATTCTCCCTAAAATTTAATGATACTCTCTCACCCCAACTCTCATTTGCCCTCTTTTTCACCGCTTGAACCTTTCTCTTGACCTCCTGTCTCTTTCTTTTATACATCTCCCACTCAATTGCATTTTTTCCCTGCAAAAATCGTCCAAATTCCTCTCTCTTCTCTTTCACTAATAATCTTACTTCTTCATCCCACCACTCACTACCCTTTCTAATCAACCCACCTCCCACTCTTCTCATGCCACCAGCATCTTTTGCGCAATCCATCACTGATTCCCTAAATACATCCCATCCCTCCCCCACTCCCCTTACTTCCTTTGTTCTCACCTTTTTCCATTCTCTACTCAGTCTCTCCTGGTACTTTCTCACACAAGTCTCCTTCCCAAGCTCACCTACTCTCACCACCCTCTTCACCCCAACATTCACTCTTCTTTTCTGAAAACCCATACAAATCTTCACCTTAGCCTCCACAAGATAATGATCAGACATCCCTCCAGTTGCACCTCTCAGCACATTAACATCCAAAAGTCTCTCTTTCTCGCGCCTGTCAATTAACACGTAATCCAATAACGCTTTCTGGCCATCTCTCCTACTTACATACGTATACTTATGTATATCTCGCTTTTTAAACCAGGTATTCCCAATCACCAGTCCTTTTTCAGCACATAAATCTACAAGCTCTTCACCATATCCATTTACAACACTGAACACCCCATGTATACCAATTATTCCCTCAACTGCCACATTACTCACCTTTGCTTTCAAATCACCCATCACTATAACCCGGTCTCGTGCATCAAAACCACTAACACACTCATTCAACTGCTCCCAAAACACTTGCCTCTCATGATCTTTCTTCTCATGCCCAGGTCCATCAACTTTCAGTTTTACCCATATTAATCGCGAATTTACTTTCTTACATTCTATCACATACTCCCACAACTCCTGTTTCAGGAGTAGTGCTACTCCTTCCCTTGCTCTTGTCCTCTCACTAACCCCTGACTTTACTCCCAAGACATTCCCAAAACACTCTTCCCCTTTACCCTTGAGCTTCGTTTCACTCAGAGCCAAAACATCCAGGTTCCTTTCCTCAAACATACTACCTATCTCTCCTTTTTTCACATCTTGGTTACATCCACACACATTTAGACACCCCAGTCTGAGCCTTCGAGGAGGATGAGCACTCCCCGCGTGACTCCGTCTTCTGTTTCCCATTTTAGAAAGTTAAAAAAATACAAGGAGGGGAGGATTTTCTGGCCCCCCGTTCCCGTCCCCTCTAGTCGCCTTCTACGACACGCGAGGAATGCGTGGGAAGTATTCTTTCACCCCTATCCCCAGGGATAATATATATATATATATATATATATATATATATATATATATATATATATATATATATATATATATATATATATATATATATATATATATATACATATATATATACATACACATACACATGCACATATACACACACACACACACACATATACATATATATACATATGAAAAATGCAAGAAATAATTTAGAAAACTGAAACTTCTAGCTTGAAATGAAATGAAAAAATGAATGTCACATAATGGCTCAACCTATGGCTATGGAAAAGGGAAATGTATAATTTATTTACACAAACGTCAATAGTAGTTCTCATCAATTTAACCACTGTATCAATAAGCTTCAATGTCTAAGCTACATTTTTTCCAATTTCACTATTTTCTTGTCAAAGCACCATGTATGAAAACTATCACTCCAGTAACACAACTATAAACATTTACTTCCCCTTTAAAAAGTTCTGGGGAAGTCTGTCTCGATACACTGCGGGACACTCTACCACCTGGCGAGGTTTGTGTTGCAATGGTTCTTGATTCACAAACGTAGTAGCATCACTGGTGGGCGGAAGAACATTCTTGTAACCACAGCAAGGATCACAGTCCGTGCAACTCCATTATGATGGTTCCTCTCATGACGCGACGCTTAAGCTTTGGTATATATATATATATATATATATATATATATATATATATATATATATATACATATATATATATATATATATATATATATATATATATATATATATATATATATATATATATATATATATATATATATATATATATATATGTATATATATATATATATATATATATATATATATATATATATATATATATATATATATATATATATATATGCAAAGGTGAGTAATGTGGCAGTTGAGGGAATAATTGGTATACATGGGGTGTTCAGTGTTGTAAATGGAAATGGTGAAGAGCTTGTAGATTTATGTGCTGAAAAAGGACTGATGATTGGGAATACCTGGTTTAAAAAGAGAGATATACATAAGTATACGTATGTAAGTAGGAGAGATGGCCAGAGAGCGTTATTGGATTACGTGTTAATTGACAGGCGTGCGAAGGAGAGACTTTTGGATGTTAATGTGCTGAGAGGTGCAACTGGAGGGATGTCTGATCATTATCTTGTGGAGGCTAAGGTGAAGATTTGTATGGGTTTTCAGAAAAGAAGAGTGATTGTTGGGGTGAAGAGGGTGGTGAGAGTAAGTGAGCTTGATAAGGAGACCTGTGTGAGGAAGTACCAGGAGAGACTGAGTACAGAATGGAAAAAGGTGAGAACAATGGAAGTAAGGGGAGTGGGGGAGGAATGGGATGTATTTAGGGAATCAGTGATGGATTGCGCAAAAGATGCTTGTGGCATGAGAAGAGTGGGAGGTGGGTTCATTAGAAAGGGTAGTGAGTGGTGGGATGAAGAAGTAAGAGTATTAGTGAAAGAGAAGAGAGAGGCATTTGGACGATTTTTGCAGGGAAAAAATGCAATTGAGTGGGAGATGTATAAAAGAAAGAGACAGGAGGTCAAGAGAAAGGTGCAAGAGGTGAAAAAAGGGCAAATGAGAGTTGGGGTGAGAGAGTATCATTAAATTTTAGGGAGAATAAAAAGATGTTCTGGAAGGAGGTAAATAAAGTGCGTAAGACAAGGGAGCAAATGGGAACTTCAGTGAAGGGCGCAAATGGGGAGGTGATAACAAGTAGTGGTGATGTGAGAAGGAGATGGAGTGAGTATTTCGAAGGTTTGTTGAATGTGTTTGATGATAGAGTGGCAGATATAGGGTGTTTTGGTCGAGGTGGTGTGCAAAGTGAGAGGGTTAGGGAAAATGATTTGGTAAACAGAGAAGAGGTAGCGAAAGCTTTGCGGAAGATGAAAGCCGGCAAGGCAGCAGGTTTGGATGGTATTGCAGTGGAATTTATTAAAAAAAGGGGGTGACTGTATTGTTGACTGGTTGGTAAGGTTATTTAATGTATGTATGACTCATGGTGAGGTGCCTGAGGATTGGCGGAATGCGTGCATAGTGCCATTGTACAAAGGCAAAGGGGATAAGAGTGAGTGCTCAAATTACAGAGGTATAAGTTTGTTGAGTATTCCTGGTAAATTATATGGGAGGGTATTGATTGAGAGGGTGAAGGCATGTACAGAGCATCAGATTGGGGAAGAGCAGTGTGGTTTCAGAAGTGGTAGAGGATGTGTGGATCAGGTGTTTGCTTTGAAGAATGTATGTGAGAAATACTTAGAAAAGCAAATGGATTTGCATGTAGCATTTATGGATCTGGAGAGGGCATATGATAGAGTTGATAGAGATGCTCTGTGGAAGGTATTAAGAATATATGGTGTGGGAGGCAAGTTGTTAGAAGCAGTGAAAAGTTTTTATCGAGGATGTAAGGCATGTGTACGTGTAGGAAGGGAGGAAAGTGATTGGTTCTCAGTGAATGTAGGTTTGCGGCAGGGGTGTGTGATGTCTCCATGGTTGTTTAATTTGTTTATGGATGGGGTTGTTAGGGAGGTAAATGCAAGAGTTTTGGAAAGAGGGGCAAGTATGAAGTCTGTTGGGGATGAGAGAGCTTGGGAAGTGAGTCAGTTGTTGTTCGCTGATGACACAGCGCTGGTGGCTGATTCATGTGAGAAACTGCAGAAGCTGGTGACTGAGTTTGGTAAAGTGTGTGGAAGAAGAAAGTTAAGAGTAAATGTGAATAAGAGCAAGGTTATTAGGTACAGTAGGGTTGAGGGTCAAGTCAATTGGGAGGTGAGTCTGAATGGAGAAAAACTGGAGGAAGTGAAGTGTTTTAGATATCTGGGAGTGGATCTGGCAGCGGATGGAACCATGGAAGCGGAAGTGGATCATAGGGTGGGGGAGGGGGCGAAAATTCTGGGGGCCTTGAAGAATGTGTGGAAGTCGAGAACATTATCTCGGAAAGCAAAAATGGGTATGTTTAAAGGAATAGTGGTTCCAACAATGTTGTATGGTTGCGAGGCGTGGGCTATGGATAGAGTTGTGCGCAGGAGGATGGATGTGCTGGAAATGAGATGTTTGAGGACAATGTGTGGTGTGAGGTGGTTTGATCGAGTGAGTAACGTAAGGGTAAGAGAGATGTGTGGAAATAAAAAGAGCGTGGTTGAGATAGCAGAAGAGGGTGTTTTGAAGTGGTTTGGGCACATGGAGAGGATGAGTGAGGAAAGATTGACCAAGAGGATATACGTGTCGGAGGTGGAGGGAACAAGGAGAAGAGGGAGACCAAATTGGAGGTGGAAAGATGGAGTGAAAAAGATTTTGTGTGATCGGGGCCTGAACATGCAGGAGGGTGAAAGGAGGGCAAGGAATAGAGTGAATTGGAGCGATGTGGTATACCGGGGCTGACGTGCTGTCAGTATATTGAATCAAGGCATGTGAAGCGTCTGGGGTAACCCATGGAAAGCTGTGTAGGTATGTATATTTGCATGTGTGGACGTATGCATATACATGTGTATGTGGGGGGTTGGGCCATTTCTTTCGTCTGTTTCCTTGCGCTACTTCGCAAACGCGGGAGACAGCGACAAAGTACAAAAAAAAAAAATATATATATATATATATATATATATATATATATATTTCTTTCTTTCATGCTATTCGCCATTTCCCACGTGAGCGAGGTAGCGCTACGAACAGAGGACTGGGCCATAGAGGGAATATCCTCACCTGGCCCTCTTCTCTGTTCCTTCTTTTGGAAAATTAAAAAAAAAAAAGAAAACGAGAGGGGAGGATTTCCAGCCACCCGCTCCCTCCCTTTTTAGTCGCCTTCTACGAGACGCAGCTAACACGCGGGAAGTATTCTTTCTCCCCTATCCCCTATATATATATATATATATATATATATATATATATATATATATATATATATATATATATATATATATATATATATATATATATATTCTTTCTTTCAAACTATTCGCCATTTCCCGCGTTAGCGAGGCAGCGTTAAGAACAGAGAACTGGGCCTTTGAGGGAATATCCTCACCTGGCCCCCTTCTCTGTTCCTTCTTTTGGAAAATTAAAAAAGAAAAAAAAAATAGTGAGAGGGGAGGATTTCCAGCCCCCCGCTCCCTCCCCTTTTAGTCGCCTTCTACGACACGCAGGGAATACGTGGGAAGTACTCTTTCTCCCCTATCCCCAGGGATATATATATATATATATATATATATATATATATATATATATATATATATATATATATATATATATTCTTTTTCTTTCAAACTATTCGCCATTTCCCGCATTAGCGAGGTAGCGTTAAGAACAGAGGACTGGGCCTTTGAGGGAATATCCTCACCTGGCCCAATTCTCTGTTCCTTCTTTTGGAAAATTGAAAAAAAAAACCGAGAGGAGAGGATTTCCAACCCCCCGCTCCCTCCCCTTTTAGTCGCCTTCTACGACACGCAGGGAATACGTGGGAAGTATTCTTAATCCCCTATATATATATATATATATATATATATATATATATATATATATATGGCACATTGGCGACTCTCAGGTGAATTGTTTCCATTCCACACGGGTATTTTCGAGTCGTTGGACCCCACCAACACTCATATCTGAACACTGAAAATATAGCTTTGGAAATAAAGAGAAACTTATATATCTGGACAAACAGACTAAATCTGTACCAGTCAGTTAATGCAGACCGCATCTCCCTCAGAATAATGGAGGAGTTAGCTGGAAAGTCACTTTTCCCGATTATCAAAAATTTACCAGTTCTTTTTCTGCACAGGAAGGGAAGTTTGCCAAATAACTGGAAACGATATATTTAAGAAAACCCAGAAGAGAAATGATGATGATGATTTTCGAACTGTCGTCCCACTAGCCTTGTTATAGCTTCTGGAAATAGTTAATCAAATTCATAAAAGATAAGGGACTGATAACCGACTATCAGTTTTTTTTTTATTGTCAAAGTATGACAGATCACCCCGTCACAGACCATCAGGTCTCCTGTTCTCTGCACCACCACCGCAACGCACCCGCCACACTCTACCACAGTCAAACTATAGCTTACACACCACCCCGACTACCACACTCCCACCACGCTCAGACACCACTTCATCCCTCCCCAGTCAAAGGATGATTGCCAAAGGATTCACAAGGGATTTAAACAAACTGAAGCAGTGGTCAGAGACATGACTCTTGGACATCAATGAAGACGAAGTGATGCAAAAGAGAAAAAGAAAACACACGCCACAAGAACATTTAAATTTTCGAAATACTGTGGAATACAGAACTGTGATGTGGTATAAACGGGGACAATCGATTTTTTCCCCAGCCATCAAGTTGTACAACGCTGGAGCAAAGTGCCATCTGATGCCAACGAGAGTGTTATCAATGTATTCTAACCATGGGTAGACAGACACACTTCCGTGAGATCAACCGTCAGTAGAATATGCCTGAACTGTTCAGGAACGACAAACACAAACTCGTTTCATTTCTTAGCCTCCAATTTCAACTTTTATTTCTTCAGATTTGAGCGCCGGGAGTATCCCCTAAATCGGCAGTGTGGTAATATACCCGTTCTCACATCTTGTTGTCTGTCTTTCTCATGTAAATTCGTGGAAACTTCCCTGGGACGTGGTATACCCGCCACAAGGTTCTCCTTCTTAGCTGTCCTCCTGCTGGCAGCCGTGCTGGAGCAAGTGGTGGGTCGGGAGGTGGCCTCTTTCTGGATATCCTTCCTCGGTCTCCAGCAGATTAGGAACTTTGGGAAGCTACTGCTCTCCTGCAGCAGATAACCTTGTAATGGACCATCAGGTCTCCTGTTATCTGTCCTTTCCACGTACACTCCCATCCTCCTCTCCCTCCCTCCCACTACACTCCTGCCCCCCTCCACACTCCAATGTACACTCCCACCCTCCACCACAGTCCCTCTCTCCCATGTACACTCCCACCATCATACCTCGACTACACTCCCTCCCTCCCATGTACACTCCCATCACTATACTCCACTCTGTACCACACTACACCCACCGCTACACTCACCAACACCACCATAATACAGCCATCTAGATTACACAACACACCCGACCTTACCTCACCCCACCACCCCGCAATTTTCAACTTCCCCCTCCCTCTCCCCCACCACTTTCCAAATCCTCCCCTCCTCTCCAACCCCAACATCCCCTCTCATCCTTCCATTAGTATCTCCCCCCTCCTTCACTTCCTTCCCCTCCTTCCCCTACTCCCCTCCTCTACCCGCTACAGACTACCTCCACTCCCCTTCACCCACCACCCCCTAAATCCCACTCCCCACCACCTCCCCTCCATTCCTTCCACTTACCGCCTTCCTATCATTCCTCTTCCCTGTGCCCCTTCTCCCTCCCCTTCACCTTCCCCTCTTCCCCTTATTCTTCACCGACTACCTTTTCCTTCCCGTCTCTTCCTCATCTCCCCATCACCAACCACTTTCCATTATTACCTTCTCCACCAGCCCTCCATTCCACCTTTCCACCTACCACCACCTCCACCCTTGCCTCCCTACCATCCATTACCTCGCCTCCCCTACCTTCCCACCCTCACCACCTCTCTCTTACATCCATCCACCCCTCCCTCTCTATCCTCCTTTCCACACCCCGTTCTCTATCCTCCCTTCCAAACACCCTCTCTATCCTCCCTTCCACATACCTCCCCTCTAAACACCCCTCTCTTCCTCCCCTCCTCTTCCCTCCCTCCGCCACCTGAGGACAAGACGACTGAGTGGTGATGATGTCATTTCGTGCATGATTCCGTTTTCTCAAATGTCACCACCTGTGTCTGTTAGTGGCCAGCAGCCCCTCATGGTCTGGCTAGCAGCCCCTCATGATGGCCAGCAGCCCCTCATGGTCTGACCGCCAGCCCCTCATGGTGGCCAGCAGGCCCTCATGGTTTGGCCAGCAGCCCCTCATGGTGGCCAGCAGCCCCTCATGGTCTGACCGCCAGCCCCTCATGGTCTGGCCGCCAGCCCCTCATGGTCAGGCCAGCAGCCCCTCATGGTGGCCAGCAGCCACTCATGGTCTGACCATCAGCCCCTCATGGTTTGGCCAGCATCTGGCCAACAGCCCCTCATGGTGGCCAGCAGCCTCTCATTGTGGCCGGCAGCCCCTCATGGTCTGGCAAGCAGCCCCTCATGGTGGCCAGCAGCCCCTTATGGTCTGACCACCAGCCCCCCATGGTCTGGCCAGCAGTCCCTTATGGTGGTCAGCAGCCCCTCATGGTCTGACCACCAGCCCCTCATGGTCTGGCCAGCAGCCTATCATGGTCTGGCCAGCAGCCCCTCATGGTCTGGCCAACAGCCCCTCATGATGGCCAGCAGGCCCTCGTAGTCTGGCCAGCAGCCTCTCATGGTGGCCAGCAGCCCTTCATGGTCTGGCCAGCAGCCCCTCATGGTGGCCAGCAGCCCCTCATGGTCTGACCACCAGCCTCTCATGATCTGGCCATCAGCCCCTCATGGTGGCCAGCAGCTCCTCATTGTCTGACCACCAGTCCCTCATGGTCTGGCCAGTAGCCCCTCATGGTGGCCAACAGCCCCTCGTGGTCTGACCGCCAGCCCCTCATGGTGGCCAGCAGCTCCTCATGGTCTGACCTCCAGCCCCTCATGGTGGCCAGCAGCCTCTCAGGGTGGCCAGCAGCCTCTCATGGTGGCCAGCAGCACCTCATGGTGGCCAGCAGCCTCTCATGGTGGCCAGCAGCCCCTCGTGGTCTGGCCTGCTGGTGTCTCCCGTCTTCCTCGTAAAACCAACACTAGGATACATACAGGGATACTGGGATACATACAGGGATACTTGGATACGTATTGGAATATATACAGAGATACTGGGATATATACAGGAATACTGGGATATATACTGGGATATATACATGGGATGCTGGTATGCATACAGGGTTACTAGGATACACATACAGGAATACTGGGATATATACGGGGATACTCCTGCATGTTCAGGCCCCGATCACTCAAAATCTTTTTCACTCATTCTTTCCACCTCCAATTTGGTCTCCCACTTCTCCTCGTTCCCTCCACCTCCGACACATATATCCTCTTTGTCAATCTTTCCTCACTCATTCTCTCCATGTGACCAAACCATTTCAAAACACCTCTTCTGCTCTCTCAATCACACTCTTTTAATTACCACACATCTCT
Organism: Panulirus ornatus; assembly: GCF_036320965.1. Taxonomy (NCBI): domain Eukaryota; kingdom Metazoa; phylum Arthropoda; class Malacostraca; order Decapoda; family Palinuridae; genus Panulirus; species Panulirus ornatus. The sequence goes on from NC_092257.1 coordinate 6,650,210, forward strand.
CCTACCCTATTATTACTTACTCGATCAAACCACATATTGTCCTCAAACATCTCACTTCCAGCACATCCACCCTCCTCCGCACAACTCTATCTATAGCCCACGCCCCGCAACCATATAGCATTGTTGGAACCACTATTCCTTCAAACATACCCATTTTTGCTTTCCAAGATAATGTTCTCGAACTTCCATACATTCTTCAACGCTCCCAGAACTTTCGTCCCCTCTCCCACCCCATGATTCACTTTCGTTTCCATGGTTCCGTCCGCTGCCAGATCCACTCCCAGATATCTCAAACACTTCACTTCCTCCAGTTTTTCTCCATTCAAATTTACCTCTCAATTGACTTGTCCCTCAACCCTACTGTACTGTACCTTGCTCTTATTCACATTTACTCTCAGCTTTCTTCTTTCACACACTGCCAAACTCAGTCACCAGCTTCTGCAGTTTCTCACACGAATCAGCCACCAGCGCTTTATCATCAGCGAACAACAACTGACTCACTTTCCAAGCTCTCTCATCCACAACAGACTGCATACTTGCCCTTCTTTCCAAAACTCTTGCATTCACCTCCCTAACAACCCCATCCATAAACAAATTAAACAACCATGGAGACATCACGCACCCCTGCCGCAAACCTACATTCACTGAGAACCAATCACTTCCCTCTTCCTACACGTACACATGCCTTACATCCTCGATAAAAACTTTTCACTGCTTCTAACAACTTGCCTCCCACACCAGATACTCTTAATACTTTCCACAGTATAGAAATACTGGGATACAAATTGGCATATATACAGGAATACTGGCATACACAATGGATACTAGTATACATCCTGGGATAGATATATGGATACTAGGATACGCGCAATAATGCATATAAGGATACTGGGATACATAAAATGATACTGGGGTACGTTCAGGGGTACTGGGATGCATTCAGGGGTACTGGCTTACGTACATGGTTGCTAGGACACATACACAGGGATATACAAAAGAATACTGGGCTAGGATACGTACAGGGGCATATACAAGTTAACTGGGATGCATACCTCGTTTTTTTCTCCATTTTTTTTTTGTCTTTTACATTGATGGTTATGTCTTCCCTGATCCAGGCCCATCTGGCCAGCTGGCTCCCTCACCAACACCTGCAACACCACCTGGTGCTACAGCTGGGTGGGTATTCCTCTTCCCTCACCACTAGCTGATGCTACAGCTGGTGGTTGTTGCTTGACCCACATCACTGGCTGGTGTTACAGTTGGTTGTTGCTGAACCCCTCACCACTACCTGGTGCTACAGCTGGTTATTACTGGACCCACATCACTAGCTGGTGCTACAGTTGGTTGCTGGACCATCACCACCAGCTGGTACTGTAACTGGTTGCAGGACTCTTACCAGTAGCTTGTGCTACAGCTGGTTGTTACTGGACCCACATCACTAGCTAGTACTACAGCTGGTTGCTGGACCCTCACCACTAGCTGGTGCTACAGTTGGTTGCTGGACCCTCAACACTAGCTGGTACAAAAGCTGGTTGCTTTAGGACCCTCACCACCAGCAAGCACTACAGCTGCCATCTCATCACCAGGAGACAGCTTCCCCATCACATTCAAAGAAGGTCGGTAGGTCTACGCTGGGGAGGGATTTACACTGACTGATTAATCAGGCATTTGCCAGGAACGGATAATTACTGACGGAAATCATCTGTCGGTTAGGTCAGGTGTGAGCCTACATACTGGGTCACATATGACCCCTAGGATCATAGAGTTAGGGTAGAAGGTGTTCTGACCCCCACAGGGGTCACATATGACCCCTAGGATCATAGAGTTAGGGTAGAAGGTGTTCTGACCCCCACAGGCTTACATGTCATCATACAACGTGGAGGAAAAAAATATTTTACACTAATGCCAAATGCATTGACCTAAAGAGCGATGAGTGGACGTCACGTAATCTGTCAGAAAACCCCGGAAACGTAGTAATGTTAAAGGCCCAGATAAATTCTGCGAGAAAAGCTCTTATAAATGCTAGGCTTCGCGTGTTAGTTGGCGGCGTTGTTCTGCTACCGTTCAAACTCGACCGATCACAAGTGTTCGTAGTTTGAAAAAATTCTGATGATTGATGGATGACGTCCAATATCAATTTCCTGGGAATAGTTTACTAATCCTCAAAGTTGTTGAAGAAAACGACAGAGGGTTGTATGATGAACTTAACTCCTTTGTAAATGACGAGGAAGAAATAATTGTGGGCGATTGTGACAGTCTTACCATAAACTGGGACTTTTAAGATAGGTGACCATGAGGGAGACAGCTTGATTGATTTAAGAGGACATTTCTGTCTTATTGAAATGCTCAGAGATACAACGAGGGGCAGTGATATACTAGATATAGTTATGTCCACGAGGAGTTGCATATTCAACACTTCTGTGATCGACGAAAAGCGAGGAGAGTGTGATGGCAACATTGTCAAATTCACTGGAAACCGGTACGATTTTCAAAGAGAACGCAGTGGTCGTGCCAGATTTTTAGATTAGCAGACTTCGTTAGATTACGTCAAGACTCAGAGTAAACTGGATTAGACCATTTGACCTGGATACAGTGGGGAAGATGTGGAGAAACTGGAAAGTATCAGCTTCCCTGGAAGAGATGGGAAGGAGTCATGAAATCCAAGGGGCACATTGGACGAGGAAAGAGATAAATAAACGTAAAAAAGAAAGGATTTAAGGACTTAAATATTCAAGGCCAATGGTGTAAATCAGACCATGCAGTGCACAAATCACAAGGAGAGTGTTTGACGAAAATCGAAATCATCCAGATAGAATTTGAAAGAATGAATCTCTCACAATGTGGATCACAATCTTAAAGAATTCTTTCAAATATTATATGTTAGAAGCCAGACAACAGTTTGGGACGATTATATCTCATCGTGAGAATGACGATGACCCATTCTGTAGCGACAATGAAGAAATGACTTTCCATCTCAGCAGAGTATGTAGACTTGGTGTCTACCATCGAAGATTCGTCCTTCGTATATTTGATTGTTCTTCAGTGTCGTGTGGTGAGGTGTGCTTGCTGTTTCCCCATGAGGTCAGGCCCTGATGCCTCACTACCATGATGTTTGTGGTAAACTTAATTCATGATTACTGTGGAAATTGACTTTATCTGTACTGTACAGCTGTGAATGTACATTGTTTGCTTTGTACTGTAGAGTTCTGAATGTATATTGTCTGGTTTGTACTGCACAGCTCTGAATGTACATTGTCTAGGATTGCTCTGTAACTCTGTACTCTGTTTGGTTTGTACTTTACAGCTCTGATTGTACCCTGTCTGAGTTGTACTATACAACTATGACTGTACACTGTTTAGTTTGTACTGTACAGCTTTGACTGTAAACTGTTTAGTTGTATCTAGAAACCAATTTAAAGTTTCTCATATTCACATAACTTGCCTTGTGTGAGTCCAGATGTATTAGGTCCGCGTTACCAGATGCTGTAAAGGCGAGGCTTAGAATTTATATGTAAAGATGTATGGATTCATTGGTCGTGGCATTACGTAGGCTGAGGGTAGCTCTTCCAACACACCAGATGGAGCAGTAGACCTGAGTCACGTATGCCTCTGTGTTGATGACACCCGCTGGTGAGGCCACAGCTGGTGTAGGTGACGAGGCTATAGCACCAGACCCGCCCACGGTAGCTGGTGTGGGTGGTGAGGCCAAGTGACCAGACCCGGCCACGGCAGCTGGTGTGGGTGGTGAGGCTACAGCACCAGACCCGCCCACGGCAGCTGGTGTGGGTGGTGAGGCTACAGCACCAGACCCGCCCACGGCAGCTGGTGTGGGTTTTGAAGACACAACGCCAGACCCGCCCACGGCAGCTGGTGTCTGTTCATGTAAATCATATCATGCAATTGTCTACTGTTTATAAATAGATATCATTTTGAAACTGATTTATTATGATCGGTAATATCATAACATCCATAACATCATACTCTATTATCATCATTATTATTGTTGTAGTTATTACAATTGTTCTGTTAATCATTATGTCTATATCTATATCTATATTCATATCTATATGTCCCGGATAGCCACATCTCCTCCCGGTACGGCTGAGTACCGTCGACTGTACTTTACAGTTGCAATTGCCCGGTACAGCGTCGGGCAACGCCAGCATCGCTCGCTCGATACAGGTGGCAGCCCGGCTTATGTCGCCACCCATCCCGTCGCTGTTAATATGATTATAACAATAACGTAATTGACGTTAGACTAGATAACTAACTGTGTTCTAGAATAACGAATTGTGTTCTAAATAACAAACTGTGTTGTAATAAAATCTAATACAAATGGCCACACACTGTGTACCACTGTGAGGTGTGTGGAGCGACCCAGGTCTGTAATTCTCTTGTTATATACCTGCTTCCCTCCCACCCCATCTGGTCGTGTGGGTGAGGGGTCTGTAGTACTGTACACTTCCCTGTACTGGGAGACTGGCATCAGCCTGGTATTATAGGTCCCTTATTCTCCCCGTTTTCTATTCTTCGTTTTCCCTATTTCTGGTCGTGTTGGCGTTTTAGGAAAAAATGGAATAATATAATTTCATTCTGTAAGGAAAGCGTCAGGTTCTTGAGGGTGTATGTCGTGTTGTCTGCCGTGCGCCTACGCCCGTCCAGACACGGCTGGCGTAAACCTCTGCGTAAGGGCGGGGCCCCTCACTGGTCCGTGCTACACTCGCGCCCATCCCCCCTCCCCCCCAAGGCAAGGTTGTTCATCAGTCGTCCGGAGATAATTTTCAATTTCCTTTTCAGCACTTTTATTACTCGCTCTCTCTCTCTCTCTCTCTCTCTCTCTCTCTCTCTCTCTCTCTCTCTCTCTCTCTCTCCCTTCCCTTAATTTATCATCCTGTCCTCCAGTTGTTCTGTTTCCCCCTCTTGCTTCATCTCTATTTTTTTTATCCGGTCTGTCTTTACGTCTGTATCTATCTATCTATCTATCTATCTATCTATCTATCTATCTATCTGTCTATCTATCTATATATATATATATATATATATATATATATATATATATATATATATATATATATATTCATTTATTTTGCTTTGTCGCTGTCTCCCGCGTTAGCGAGGTAGCGCAAGGAAACAGACGAAAGAATGGCCCAACCCGCCCACAGACACATGTATATACATACACGTCTACACACGCAAATATACATACCTATACATCTCAATGTACACATATATATACACACACAGACATATACATATATATACATGTACATAATTCATACTGTCTACCAATGTTTGTTCCCATCGCCACCTCGCCACACATGGAATAACAACCCCTCCCCCCTCATGTGTGCGAGGTAGCGCTAGGAAAAGACACGAAAGGCCCAATTCGTTCACACTCAGTCTCTAGCTGTCATGTAATAATGCACCGAAACCACAGCTCCCTTTCTACATCCAGGCCCCACACAACTTTCCATGGTTTACCCCAAACGCTTCACATGACCTGGTTATATCCATTGACAGCACGTCGACCCCGGTACACCACATCGTTCCAATTCACTCTATTCCTTGCAAGCCTTTCACCCTCCTGCATGTTCAGGCCCCATTCACTCAAAATCTTTTTCACTCCATCTTTCCACCTCCAATTTGGTCTCCCACTTCTTTTCGTTCCCTCCACCTCTGACACATATATCCTCTTGGTCAATCTTTCACTCATTCTCTCCAAGTGACCAAACCATTTCAAAACACCCTCTTCTGCTCTCTCAACCACGCTCTTTTTATTTCCACATATCTCTTTTACCCTTACATTACTTACTCGATCAAACCACCTCACACCACATATTGTCCGCAAACATGTCATTTCCAGCACATCCACCCTCCTGCGCACAACTCTATCCATAGCCCACGCCTCGCAACCATACAACATTGTTGGAACCACTATTCCTTCAAACATACCCATTTTTCCTTTCCGAGATAATGTTCTCGACTTCCAAACATTCTTCAAGGCTCCCAGAATTTTCGCCCCCTCCCCCACCCTATGATTCACTTCCGCTTCCATGGTTCCATCCGCTGCCAGATCCACTCCCAGATATCTAAAACACTTTACTTCCTCCAGTTTTTCTCCATTCAAACTTACCTCCCAATTGACTTGACCCTCAACCCTACTGTACCTAATAACCTTGCTCTTATTCACATTTACTCTTAACTTTCTTCTTTCACACACTTTACCAAACTCAGTCACCAGCTTCTGCAGTTTCTCACATGAATCAGCCACCAGCGCTGTATCATCAGCGAACAACAACTGACTCACTTCCCAAGCTCTCTCATCCACAACAGACTGCATACTCGCCCCTCTTTCCAAAACTCTTGCATTCACCTCCCTAACAACCCCATCCATAAACAAATTAAACAACCATGGAGACATCATACACCCCTGCCGCAAACCTACATTCACTGAGAACCAATCACTTTCCTCTCTTCCTACACGTACTCATGCCTTACATCCTCGATAAAAACTTTTCACTGCTTCTAACAACTTGCCTCCCACACCATATATTCTTAAAACCTTCCACAGAGCATCTCTATCAACTCTATCATATGCCTTCTCCAGATCCATAAATGCTACATACAAATCCATTTGCTTTTCTGAGTATTTCTCACATACATTCTTCAAAGCAAACACCTGATCCACATATCCTCTACCACTTCTGAAACCACACTGCTCTTCCCCAATCTGATGCTATGTACATGCCTTCACCCTCTCAATCAATACCCTCCCATATAATTTACCAGGAATACTCAACAAACTTATACCTCTGTAATTTGAGCACTCACTCTTATCCCCTTTGCCTTTGTACAATGGCACTATGCAAGAATTGCGCCAATCCTCAGGCACCTCACCATGAATCATACATACATTAAATAACCTTGCCAACCAGTCAACAATACAGTCACCCCCTTTTTTAGCAAATTCCACTGCAATACCATCCAAACCTGCTGCCTTGCCGGCTTTCATCTTCCTTTTACTACCTCTTCTCCATTTACCAAATCATTTTCCTCAACCCTCTCACTTTACACACCACCTCGACCAAACACCCTATATCTCCCTGAAATTTATTGATACTCTCTCACCCCAACTCTCATTTGACCTCTTTTTCACCTCTTGCATATATATATATATATATATATATATATAGGGGATAGGGGATTAAGAATACTTCCCACGTATTCCCTGCGTGTCGTAGGAGGCGACTAAAAGGGGAGGGAGCGGGGGGCTGGAAATCCGCCCCTCTCTTTTTTTTTAATTTTCCAAAAGAAGGAACAGAGGGGGCCAGGTGAGGATATTCCAAAAAAGGCCCAGTCCTCTGTTCTTAACGCTACCTCGCTAACGCGGGAAATGGCGAATAGTTTAAAAGAAGAAGAAAGAAAGATATATATATATATATATATATATATATATATATATATATATATATATATATATATATATATATATATATATGTATGTAGCATTTACGGATCTGGAGAAGGCATATGACAGAGTTGATAGAGATGCTCTGTGGAAGGTATTAAGAATATATGGTGTGGGAAGAAAGTTGTTAGAAGCAGTGAAAAGTTTTTATCGAGGACGTAAGGCATGTGTACGTGTAGGAAGAGAGGAAAGTGATTGGTTCTCAGTGAATGTAGGTTTGCGGCAGGGGTGTGTGATGTCTCCATGGTTGTTTAATTTGTTTATGGATGGGGTTGTTAGGGAGGTGAATGCAAGAGTTTTGGAAAGAGGGGCAAGTATGAAGTCTGTTGGGGATGAGAGAGCTTGGGAAGTGAGTCAGTTGTTGTTCGCTGATGATACAGCGCTGGTGGCTGCTTCATGTGAGAAACTGCAGAAGCTGGTGACTGAGTTTGGTAAAGTGTGTGGAAGAAGAAAGTTAAGAGTAAATGTGAATAAGAGCAAGGTTATTAGGTACAGTAGGGTTGAGGGTCAAGTCAATTGGGAGGTGAGTTTGAATGGAGAAAAACTGGAGGAAGTGAAGTGTTTTAGATATCTGGGAGTGGATCTGGCAGCGGATGGAACCATGGAAGCGGAAGTGGATCATAGGGTGGGGGAGGGGGCGAAAATTCTGGGGGCCTCGAAGAATGTGTGGAAGTCGAGAACATTACCTCGGAAAGCAAAAATGGGTATGTTTGAAGGAATAGTGGTTCCAACAATGTTGTATGGTTGCGAGGCATGGGCTATGGATAGAGTTGTGCACAGGAGGATGGATGTGCTGGAAATGAGATGTTTGAGGACAATGTGTGGTGTGAGGTGGTTTGATCGAGTGAGTAACGTAAGGGTAAGAGAGATGTGTGGAAATAAAAAGAGCGTGATTGAGAGAGCAGAAGAGGGTGTTTTGAAGTGGTTTGGGCACATGGAGAGAATGAGTGAGGAAAGATTGACCAAGAGGATATATGTGTCGGAGGTGGAGGGAACGAGGAGAAGAGGGAGACCAAATTGGAGGTGGAAAGATGGAGTGAAAAAGATTTTGTGTGATCGGGGCCTGAACATGCAGGAGGGTGAAAGGAGGGCAAGGAATAGAGTGAATTGGAGCGATGTGGTATACCGGGGTTGACGTGCTGTCAGTGGATTGAATCAAGGCATGTGAAGCGTCTGGGGTAAACCATGGAAAGCTGTGTAAGTATGTATATTTGCGTGTGTGGACGTATGTATATACATGTGTATGGGGGTGGGTTGGGCCATTTCTTTCGTCTGTTTCCTTGCGCTACCTCGCAAACGCGGGAGACAGCGACAAAGCAAAAAAAAAAAATATATATACATATATATATATAAATGGGAAACAGAAGAAGGAGTCACGCGGGGAGTGATCATCCTCCTCGAAGGCTCAGAGTGGGGTGCCTAAATGTGTGTGGATGTAACCAAGATGTGAAAAAAGGAGAGATAGGTAGTATGTTTGAGGAAAGGAACCTGGATGTTTTGGCTCTGAGTGAAACGAAGCTCAAGGGTAAAGGGGAAGAGTGGTTTGGAAATGTCTGGGGAGTGAAGTCAGGGGTTAGTGAGAGGACAAGAGCAAGGGAAGGAGTAGCAATACTCCTGAAACAGGAGTTGTGGGAGTATGTGATAGAATGTAAGAAAGTAAATTCTCTATTAATATGGGTAAAATTGAAAGTTGATGGAGAGAGGTGGGTGATTATTGGTGCATATGCACCTGGGCATGAGAAGAAAGATCATGAGAGGCAAGTGTTTTGGGAGCAGCTAAATGAGTGTGTTAGCGGTTTTGATGCACGAGACCGGGTTATAGTGATGGGTGATTTGAATGCAAAGGTGAGTAATGTGGCAGTTGAGGGAATAATTGGTATGCATGGGGTGTTCAGTGTTGTAAATGGAAATGGTGAAGAGCTTGTAGATTTATGTGCTGAAAAAGGACTGATGATTGGGAATACCTGGTTTAAAAAGCGAGATATACATAAGTATACTTATGTAAGCAGGAGAGATGGCCAGAGAGCGTTATTGGATTACGTGTTAATTGACAGGCGTGCGAAAGAGAGACTTTTGGATGTTAATGTGCTGAGAGGTGCAACTGGAGGGATGTCTGATCATTATCTTGTGGAGGCTAAGGTGAAGATTAGTATGGGTTTTCAGAAAAGAGGAGTGAATGTTGGGGTGAAGAAGGTGGTGAGAGTAAGTGAGCTTGGGAAGGAGACCTGTGTGGGGAAGTACCAGGAGAGACTGTGTACAGAATGGAAAAAGGTGAGAACAATGGAAGTAAGGGGAGTGGGGGAGGAATGGGATGTATTTAGGGAATCAGTGATGGATTGCGCAAAAGATGCTTGTGGCATGAGAAGAGTGGGAGGTGGGCTGTTTAGAAAGGGTAGTGAGTGGTGGGATGAAGAAGTAAGAGTATTAGTGAAAGAGAAGAGAGAGGCATTTGGACGATTTTTGCAGGGAAAAAATGCAATTGAGTGGGAGAAGTATAAAAGAAAGAGACAGGAGGTCAAGAGAAAGGTGCAAGAGGTGAAAAAAAGGGCAAATGAGAGTTGGGGTGAGAGACTATCAGTAAATTTTAGGGAGAATAAAAAGATGTTCT